>NC_143515.1:26403851-26705624 GCF_031878675.1 Megascapheus bottae
TCAGAAGGCTGAGATCTGAGGATCTCAGTTCAAAGCCTGTCGAGACATGAAAATCTGTGAGACTCTTATCTCCAATTAACCACCAGAAAACTGGAAGTGGCACTGTGGCTCACCTGGTAGAGCAGTAGCCATAATCTGATGAGCTCAGGGACAGCACCCAGGCCCAGAGTTCAAGACTCATGACTACCACCAACAACAAGATTAGTCAGGAGGTTTTAAGTAAAGATGGTAAATAATGTGGTTTTACATAAGGAAATTTTGTGTAGAAACAAGTATCTCACTTTGTTATCTGATATATTGAATTTATTTGTATTTGGTTATTTGAAATTTGATAGGGAAGGGGGAAAAACCAAGACGGGGGGGTGGGAGGTGGGGGGAGGGTAATGGGTACCAAGACATGTGAAAGGGTATCAATGTATGTGAATTAATGCACCTTCTATCTGGCAAATATCATGTAACCCTTTTACTAATTACAATAAAAAAAAAGAAAGAAAAAAAAAGAAAAGTGACAAGGTGTAGAGATCACATGGCAGAGTTAATGCAGCAGTCATAGGATAAAAGTCTTTTTTTTTTCATTAGAAAATCTTTTGTTGTTGTAACAGGAATAAGGCCTAGGTGAAAATAGGGACATTTTACTGATGGTATCAACTTGAGAAGAAAACCTCTACTGTTACAATAAATATGAGACACTGAATCTGTTTGATAGCAGATCTCAAATGGAAACAAACGCTTTCCCTTGATCTTTGCCATGTTTGGGAGCTTCCAGTGTAATGAAGGAATCAATTTTCCTGGGGAAATGAGTACCTGGTTGTCACAGAAAGTTATTAAATGAGAATCAATACCTATGTGAAGTAGAGAGAAGGAATTACAAATGTTTGAAATGTAACTATACAGAAACCAAACAAAAACTGTCCTATAAGGGCTAATGCATCTTTCTTAAAGACATTGGGAAGCACCCAAACCCAGAGTTAAAGCCCAACAACTAACACACACACACACACACACACACACACACACACACACACACACACACACACACGCGAACAAGGTGAAGCAGAGGTCCTGTAAGGGTGTGAGGTAATCTAGAGTCGAGAGTCGGCTTCATGAGGGATACTCATGCAGCATTCCCTTCTTCCCTTCTCTCAGCTACCTCTTGTGGCATAGCCATTTTCAGTGGTGTAGGGAATTAGTCTTATCAATTAAGTTTTTATATTTTTCTTATCTGTAAGATGTTAATACTGCTGGACATTTCAAATCCGGTCTAGTTATCTCAGGTCAGTAAATATCATAGATTCCAACAATCCATTTTTAAAAATCACAATCCAGAATTTAACAGCTCCCCAAAACAGCCTGCAGTGGTTAATTCTGTATTTGTGAGAAACAGAAAGACACAAATTATTGGTTTAATATTAGTTGCAGCAGGCTTGATCACTATCAACTTACAGCAACCTTTTGATAAAATATGCAAACAAAATTTTAAAAAAATTAAAATTACCAAATGACAGTCACATGCCTTTTCACTTATATACATGAAGTTATATAAACTTTATAAAGTTATACTTACTGTGTTAGTATGACTCATTCTAATATTTAGAGAAAAACAAAAATAATTCATCAAGGCACTCATATTTTTGACGCAAAGAAGTCTAGATTTGTTTCCATACATATTATATCTACAGGTCAGAATGGTTTGATTTAGTTTTAGACCAACTCAAAAACATGGTTTTAATTTTGAGCTTGTCCTTGGTAGTGATAGAAGACATTATGTGCTCTCTTGAGACTAAATTAAGTGTCTAGTCGATCATGTGGTTGATGTTGTAATCATTAAAATAATACTGCTGGGTCGGGAGTTTGGCCTAGTGGTAGAGTGCTTGCCTAGCATGCACGAAGACCCGGGTTCGATTCCTTGGTACCACATACATAAAAACAAAAGCCAGAAATGGTGCTGAGGCTCAAGTGGTAGAACTGTAACCTTGAGAAAGTCCAAGGACAGTGCTCAGGCCCTGAGCTCAAGCCCACGACTGGCAAAAAAAAAAAAAAAATACTAGTGCTAAGCTATGATGGAGACTAGGTGTCTTAGTGCATTTCTACTTAGGATATTGTCAACTTACAAGGAGTTTATCAAGGAAAATCACCATTGGAAGTCAATATACTTCAAATTGAGTTTTGAGCTTGCTTTAAATATGTTTTTTAAATATGAGCTTTTTCTCTCAAGGCTATTACTTTACTACTGACCCACAATGTTATTTTTGGCTTTTTGTTGGTTTATTGAAGTTTTTCCTACCCAGGCTGACACATTCTGTCTTCCAATTGTGTATTTTTATGAACACAGAAATTGTTTCCAATGGTTACTTATTGAGGTGCATAATAATATTGTGCTTGAAGCTTAAGTCTAGTTGATTTAATACTGGATCCATTTCATAAGTCCATGATTTTATCTTCATGAATACTGAGTAGAACAAAGATGCCAATAATAGAATGAGTCTTTTTAATCAATATGATAACTCCTTTACAATTGTATTGATTACATCAATGGTATCATTGCATGAGTTTTATCTTAAGAGGAAAAAATCTAACAAAGCATATTAAATATGAAGAAAGTATTGGTATTAACTGAACATAATGAGCATTCAAAGCTGCTAAATCAAAAATCAAAGGTAATTACCTAAGATTAAATATGAATAATGTTGTTAAAAGCAAATCTCATTTTGCCAAGGAAGCATTTATTTAATTGACCCACAAGTTAATATACAGAAATACATAGCTGAGTGGCTTATAAATAATATATGAAAACATAAGTAGACAGTTAGATTAAGGTGAAATCACAGCATGCAATTACTTAGTATTGCAATCTAATGATTATTATAGAAACTACAATGACAGACCTGCTTTGAAAGGTGCTTGAATGTAATAGTTACAATGCCTTATCTGCCTTTCCTGTACTGCTGTATTCCCTCCACAGGAAATCTGAAAGATCACATTACTTATAACAGCCATATAATATAGTTCAAGATATTCTTTTCTGATAATTTAATTAGTAGAAGCTTAAATAATTGAACAGTAATATTTTGAGTCAATAGTGGTACCAAGTATTGAAATCCTTTAACATATTTGTAATTCCTGACCACTTTATTGTTTGTGAAACAAAATAAGAAGCACCAACATATAATGAATTCTACAATTTGAAATAACCACAAAAAAGAGCGAATCAGTTTTAATGTTATTTCTAATTAGATATGACAGTATGAAGACATTCCATTTAGCATCATGAGAAGTTAAAGACAGACAAGCCACTTACAAGCCTGGTTTAATATTCGTGGCAAGGTATGAATGTCTCTCTGAACATAATTTAAGAAATAGTTAAGGATAATTTCAGAATATAATTACAACAGCATAAACTATAATTATTATCTATAGATAAAACAAGATGAAGGGAGGGGGTGGGAAGAGGGAAACAAGGAAAAATCATGAGAAGGGGTATCAATGTATGTGAAGCAATGCAACTTCTCTCTGGTGACTATAACTGTAATCCTTCTATTAATTACAATAGAAAAACTTAAAAAAGAAACTAATTAGATGAAATAGATTATATAAAAGCCAAGGATAAGGCATGGTGATGTTCCTCTGTTATAGAAACATAAGAAACATCATTAGCTAAGATAGAAATATAAGAAAAATATATTTGAAATGAAGTACATGAGCCTGTATATGTGCAAATGGTCCTTTTAAGACGTGGATTAAAATTTGTTATCAATAGCCAGAGACTTTAAAACCTTTCAATGACTAGCCATTAATTCAATTTTAAAGTTTATTCACCTCTATGGATCATGTTTCATAGTAAATTGAGTTTAGGATTTCATAAATATGTGAATTTCAAAAACTTGTGTAAAGCCAGTGCGGTAGCTCATGCCTGTTATCCTAGCCACTGAGGAAGCTGAGTTCTGAGAACTGTGGTTCAAAAGCAGCCTGGAACTAAAGTCCATGAGACTTTCATCTGCAATTACCCACTAGAGAATAAGAAGTGGGGTTGTAGCTCAGGGGGTTAGGGGTAAGGTTATAGCCTTGAGCTGAAGAGCTCAGGGATAATGCCCAGGTCCAGCGTTCAAGCCCCATGACAAAAAAGTGACAATATAGAAAAATCTGTTTTATCTAAGAAGAAAACAAGTTTGTCAAACATTAACAAAAGTGGTTTAAAATAGAAAACTTTATGTTATGTCTAGCATTCCTATAATACAATATTAAATTGACAAACTAGATTCAATGAATACAAAATCTAAAGTAATACAACAGAAAAATATAATACACCTTGAGGCTTACAGTAGAAGTCAGTTATACATGGTGTCTTCTATTTCAATTAGTACATATTAATAGTATAAGAGGGGAAGTTGTGATGATTGTATAGGTGTGTTTTATACATGCATATATTGTAGATGCATATATTGCATATGTATGATTGTATATATTGCATATTTGAATATATTGTATATTTGAATATGTTCACCTATTGCATTTGCTTAGTTTCCTCTCTTCTCATAATATCAACTAGTATTTAGTGGGGTACTCTGCTCTAATTATATCGTGCACACACACAAACACACACAATTATATAAGTATAATATATGTTTATATTTTCATAATGTGTAATATGTGTTTGTGTCTATGCCTATCTTGCAAGATTTTCCTATTTTTTTTTCTTGATAGTTCCAATTGGTTTCAGCTCTTAGGTTAACAACTTTAAGTTATTTTACTTGATTTTGCACAGGGTTGAATGAAAGATACCTAGCTTCAATCTTGTGCTGTACAGTTTTTACATACTCTATTCAGAGAAGCCAACCTGACTTTTCATGAGTGTTGCAAAGACAACACAGAGTACATCTTTTATTTGGGGAGTGACTTAAACTTCCATGATCTTCTTTTGTTCTTTATCTTCATTTTCTGAGATATCACATTGTTTTGTAAAGTTTCATTTATAACTTAAACTGTAATTTAACCTCTGGCTGGTAACTCCTTTGTACAACAACTACTTAAAATACATAATTAAAACTTTATTAAAATGGAAAAAAGTACTAAAAATTAAGAAAAACCTCTGAAGGAATAGTAAAAATGTCAACTTGTTTGAGCGGGGCTGTCCGAATTTATGAAATAAAATAGTAGCACACACTTTGCATACTTTGTAATAAAGTAACAGAAAAATTCTCAAGTGTTAACACATTGACCCGCAAGTACTCCCAACATGTACCCCTCTTTTCTACCATAGATAATATTTGCTTTTTAATTTGAAGAAGAAATCTTGCTTTTGCATCTCAATACTGAATCTTCCTCCTCTCAATTCAGACATAGTTCTTTTGTTCTCACTTTTCCTTAGGGAAGATTTTGTAAGTCATGCATATCTTAGAAAAATTGATTTTTAGTGCCTTTATGCTTCCTTTAAGGGAATGTAGACAGAATACACTTGATTGTGAACCTTAGCACTTCACTGTCAAGTGAAATTTAATGTTAAGTTCATTGTGTTTTAATATTAATCAGAGTCAGACATGGTTACTCAGCTTGGAATACCTATAGACTCTGGGTGATGGGAAGAAGGAAAAAAGTAACCCATGAAAACCTTACAAAAGTAATTGTCTAAAGACTGAACTTATATCAGGTCCATTTAAGACTCTTATACTTAATCAGCCACTAGGAACTCAGGAAGTGCAATCTTTTCTTATATCCAGAAGGTGGAAAGCAAGAAATATTTTGCAAATACCTCAAACTACTATAGTTGTGACTCAATATAGTCATACTCATATATGCTGAGAACATATACAAAAGTCCAAAAATCCTGGGTATATGAAAACATAACTTTATCTTTTATTAAACTGAATATATCATGCAGGTTCCCCCTTTATCTAGTAGCAAAATGTGAAAATAGATAACAAACACAACAAGAAATCAATTATGGGTAATACTAATTCTAGGAATCCTAGGTACTCATAGTCATTCTTAGCAGTGAATTAAACTGAAGGTAGTCAGCAATTTTACTCTGTTTGAAGTAAGATTATAAGTGATTATCAGTGAACAGTGAAAAACAATTTTCTGAGGAAGGTAAATTATCTTCAACTTGAGAAAGATTTCAGGGAGGTAAGTAAAAAATCATAACTTCCCATAAACAATAGCACATAATATTGTTTTCTTTATATTTTATATTCAAATTTTGACAAAAGATGTAATTTATTATTTGCCAGCATTAACCACTTATATTAAATATTTTTACAAGTTTCTCTTCTCGAAAATTTATGAAATTTAAAATATGTATACTCATTTTAATATGTGAAATTTAAACTTAAGTTTCAAAGATGGTGAATAGCAAGAAAGAAATCGTGTTCAGATCTTTCATATACTTAATTGACTACTCCTAATAAATATTCTCTATTTGCTATATTCACCTTATCTAGTGTTAATTTGCAAAAATAACAAAAATCACTTTTTTTTTTTTTTGCCAGTCCTGGGCTTGAGCTCAAGGCCTGAGCACTGTCCTTGGACTTTCTCAAGGCTAGAGCTCTACCACTTGAGCCTCAGCACCACTTCCGGCTTTTTTTTTTTGTATGTATGTGGTACCAAGGAATCGAACCTGGGTCTTCGTGCATGCTAGGCAAGCACTTTAACCACTAGGCCAAACTCCCAGCCCAACAAAATCACATTTATTTTTATTTTGTTAATTCGTTTTTAAAAGTATTATGAGTTGCAACATTTATAAGACCTGGTTTTCATTTCTGCCTCCATCTGATAATAGCTGTGTGAACATGAGAATGTCATGAATTTTGTATGCTGGTTTTGTAAGCAAATAGAAATAAAAGTCATTAATAGGATAAGTTTTCAATGTCTGAGCATCAGATAGACTACTAAATGGAAGATAGTAATAAACATTAACATATAAGTTTTGTTACTGTCAAAAGGAATTTATTATTTTACAGACAAAGAAAGAATATTAAAAAGATAAAATTTAGTTTAAGAATGTGATACCCATAGCCTTTTATAAACTTATTCACAAATTTAGGGTATCCAAGCATGAAAAATGGAAACATTTTCTGGTAAAAGCAAACTATGAATGTCACAGAAAAGTGTTTCGATGGGAAATTAAACTTCAAATTGGTGTAGAAATAAAACATATCTTGCCAGGTGTGGTGGCTCACGCTTGTAATCCTAACTACTCAGGAGGTTGAGATCTGAGGATCAAGGTTCAAAGCCAGCTGGGGCACAAAAGGACTTGAGACTCTTATCTCCAATTAACCTCTAGTAAACAGGAAATGTGGCTTGGCCTCAAGAGTAGGGTGGTAGCTGAGAGCTGAAGTGCTCAGGTACAGTGCCGAAGCTGAGTTCAAGCCCCATGACCCCCCAAAAAACAAAAGGAAAAAAAACTTATCTTAACTTTCCCAACTCTCTTAGTCTGTTTCCATTGTTATGTTATTAGTTCCCCATAGTATCTAAAGCTCGAGCTTCTCCCCAATAAAAAGCCAAATGTCCTCTTGTCTGTACTGCAATGATCACCGAACTAAAACTATCATGATAACCTTTCCAAGTGATATGTGAATAAATATGAAACATTCTTCAATCTTAGTAAAAATGTAGAAGGCACTGTAGAAGACAAAGGAAAACAAGGCATAATAAACCACACCTATTTTAGAATTATATTATAAAATATTTTAAAGTATTCATTAAGAATAGCAACCTGTACTTCCAAATGCAGATACATTTACATTTCCGTAAATATGTACTTAAGTTCATGTAAATAACAAAACATAAAGGTAGAGGCAGAAAACTACAGAAGGACCATTGTAGGTGATTTATAACACAAAAATGAAGAAAACATAAAGTGAAACTTTGTCATGTTAATTAGTAGAAATCCTCAAGCAACATCAAGTCTATAAAAATTCAGACCAGTTTCTCAGATCTGTGCAGGATGTGAGAATAATCAATGTTCACAGGATCCAGCCCTAAGCTTTCTGAAAGAAGATTCTAACTAAATCTATGTACCTTTCATCACAAATAAGTGCCACCTTCGCAAATAACAACAGATCTGTAAATTACCCGTAGCACTTGAAGTATACATTGTAATAGAATTCGAAAGTACTATTAAAAATGTACAAATAGATTCCTTGATTATTTTATTAACATATGTAAGTAGGATCTGAGTGTATAAATCTGTCTAAAATAGGAATATTAACTTATTTCCTTTTTAGTAATTTCTCAGATATACATTTTGTCTTTTCCCCACCAACCTTGTCAGACTGGCAGTCAGTGTATTATCAGAAACTACAAGTATGATCATCATTAGTTAGCCTAATGATTAGAAATCTGTATTTGTTCAGTGAATGATCCAGAAACATATGCACTGGTTTATTAAAGATACAAAAGAATCTATGCTTTTCTACTCATGTATTCTGTAGACGAACTGGCAATTATTTTCTATTAAGTTTCATGACTTTCTCTGTCAAATTGTAGCTCTCACCTCTCAGCCCAAGGAGTGTTCCCTAATATTGAACTCTAACTAATACAATATAGTATCCCTCCTTCCTATAGAGCACATGTTCTTCTCTTAGTTATCACTCAGGATTTTGCCTATAGCTTAATCAATGCCTATTTTCTCACCTCAGGTTAAAGAGGTTGTGCCTTTCTAGTCCTTCAGCTTGGTAGCAGGAAAGAAGCTTCAATCTCATGCTCACAGGAAGTTACAAAGTCATCTGTCATTATCCTCACATTGAAGATAATTACCTGACACTCGCCATCTCTGAGCTCTTGGCTTATGTGGAAAATTGCCAGGACTTATTATCAGAATAGACACACTGGAAAATTCCTGTTAATGCTTCTTTTCAAGGAGATCTTGACAGTAGTAGAACAATAGGTAGGTAAAAGAGTGAGATTTTATAGAAAATCATACAGAAAACTTCCATATAATCTCCTCAACCATAAGGCACAGAGTTGGAGATTGACAAGTCAAACACTTATTTAGTATAGTGAATAACCATATCCTAGATTGCTGACAAGAGATAGGTCTTTCACTTCTAACCTGGGGGACTTCCAATAATGCTGCTTTTCAATTGAGAGAGTACCTGTTTGAACAACAAGAACTGTCTTTCCATAAGTTATAAATTTTAAATGGGCTAGTTTAGGTTAGTGGAATGTAAATTTAAAGTCTATAATGACCTTGAAATACCTTTGATCAATATTTTACCTACTTTTTCTTAGCTATGCAAACATGATTTTAGTCTCCTGTCATTAAAAAAAAAAGAATCCTACTTCTCAATGGATGCTGATGCCTCTGGTTCTAAAAATCTAGCTACTCAGGAAGCTGATAGCTGGGGATTACAGTTCAAAGCCAGTCTGGGCAGGAAAGTTCATGAGACTTAGTTAAATAGCAAAAAGCCAGAGGTGGAGCTGTAGCTCTAATGTTAGAATGCTAGTCTCAAGAAAAATCCTCAAGGACACACCCAGGCCATGCTTTCAAGCCCTATAGCCAACACACACACACACACACACACACACACACACACACACACACACACATTCTCTCTCTCTCTCTTTCTCTCTCTCCCTTTCTCTCTCTCTCTCTCTCCCTCCCCATACACAAACACACACATACTCTTTCCCTCTCTCTCATTCTCTCTCTTTCTCTCTCTCTTCTGGCTAGAAGAGAGGAGAGTTATTATTTATGAATAGAAATAAAATAACAGTTCTGATTCTCCTTGAGACTATTATACTTCAATTATGTACTGATTTTTCTCAAAAATATCACTAATATGGCACTTAATATCAAAATGGTAATTGTGTTTATATAATTCATTTTCTTTTTAGATTCTTGTTTTTAGAATCTACAGAAGAAAAAAAACACAAATAAAGAAATAATAGAGGACAGATTGGTGCCTCAAATTTTATATATAGTTGTTTAATTCTTTGAACTATTATTTCTCAAGTACCAAATTTGAGAAATAAATTTAAGAAAATATGAGAAAGAAATGTTGACATTGAATATGTTTTCTTAAAAAAAATCCATCATTGAGAAAATTGGTCTTAGAGATGAAACTAAGAGAATAAAATGAATTGGAAATACCTAAACATGAAGTAGAAGAAATCATTTCTTGGTCACAAAACAATGTGAATTCATTCATCAAGAAATTTAGCAATGGAATACAATAATGGCAAATAAACCCCCAAAAGATATTTACTGATTAAGTTAATTTATATGCTTTAAAACTTAAATCTGACAACAAAGTTCAAAAGAGAAAAGATTATTACTTTTAGTAAAGTAAGGAAAAAATACCAATGGGTTTGATTTTTTAGTAATTTAAATTCAAGAAGATAATGGACATCCAAGAGCATGGCTTGATGAAAGAATGCTTGCCTAGCATGCAGGAAGCCTTGGGTTCCATTCCTTGGTACCCCCGCCCCCCCCCACACACAAAGCTGGAAGTGTTGTTGTGGCTCAAGGTTAGAGTGGTAGCCTTGAGAAAGCTCTAGGATAGTGCCCAGGCCTTCATTTCAAGCCACAAGACTAGACAAAATGGAGAAAATTTAGCGGAAGAGGAAATTGTATGACCCATAAAACAGTATATTCAATTCATAAAATTGAAGCTGATGTGGCCAGGACTGTGGTCTAGCTTTCATGAACCGCTGGGTTCCATTCCTTAGTACCACATACACAGAAAAAGCTGCAAGTGGTGTTGTGGCGCAAGCGGTAGAGCCCTAGTCGTGAGAAAGTTCAAGGACAGTGCTCAGGCCCTGAGTTTGAGCCCCAGGACTGGCAAAAAAATTGAAGCTTATGTGGCCCAATATGACAATTATACAGTTAGGAAGAAGTATAGATAGGCTGGATTGAACCAACATTTCTTTTTGTTGTGAATAAAGTATCCTATAATGCCTCTTTTCCTTTATGAAATAATCCTGAAAACCTTTCACCAAAATTCAAATCTGATAACACTGTTCATCCTATTCCAAGGCATTCAGGGGCTATACATTTCCTACAGCAAAATTTTAAGCAGTTTTGACTGGCACAGAAGGACCTTACAAACCTGGTCCCTGATTGCAATTGCAGCTCTTCCATTTCTGTTCCATTCTTTATATTTTAGCTTCATCAGTCTGTGCTAGTTCCCCGGTCAAACCATTTTCTCTCCTTGTTTGTGTTTAGATCCTGCTGCCCTTTCCCAATTGAACATTTGACTATTTGAAGACTCTACTTAATGGTCAATTTGTCTTGAATATGTTTGCCAATTGGGCCACCCGTAGGTAAATATTGCTTCTCTGTACCTATTTTCTATGTTCCCATTTTTAAAAGAGTTATCTTTCTTTTAGCATCACTCACAGTTTTGTGATCATTGATTTTTGCAGGGGGAAGTAGCATCTATCTTCTTTCTCTTCTTAGTTTTCTTTTCCTTCTTTCTTTTTTTCTTTTTGGTACTAGTGATTGAAGCCAGGATGCATTTTGTCCCTAGACTACATTACAGCCCAGGACCTTACTATCTTCTATAAGATATGTAAACATTATTTTTCTATAACAATAATAAACATGATATAATTCATGTGTATGTAAATGTATATATACATATTTTAAACTAAATATTGTTGAGTGAATCGGTAGCAAAATATGTCTATGGCTACCATATAACATGTAATATATATATTACTTACTATATTTATGATATTATTATATTACATTATATAATCTAAATACATTGAATTACTAGAAGCATAAAATACAATAGTGATTACCAGAAGCTGCAAGAGAGAAGGGCTGGGGAAATGTCATTCTCTTTCTTATAAAAACTTCATTTGTACTGGATTGAGGACCTTGCTGTAGTACAATTACATCTTCAATTTATTTTATCTATAATGAATTGTTTCTAAATGAATTCACACTTATGGTGGGAATTAAGATTTTAGCATCCTTTTGGGGACAATGTCATGTAATCTCTACAGAGCTCAAAGAAAATTTTAAGAATATACAAACCTAGAGCAGTTGAGTGTCGGCCCTTATGGATTTATATGGAATTCACCAAGCTGTTACATTCTTGTCTTCTCTGTGTAGAAAAAATAGAGGCCATAATCTGTGTCACAGAAAGAAAGAAATAATGCCATCACATCACTGGGTTAAGAAAATAGAAAAAAAATGTCAGGTGTAAATGGCTAATGCCTCTAATCCTAGTTACTAGAGAGGTTGAGATCTGAACATCTTGGCTAAAGCCAGCCCAGGTATAGAAATCTGAATGACTCTTTTCTCTAATAAACTAGCAAGAAGCCAGAACTGGAATTGGATCATGTGATTAAGTACTACCCACAAATGTAAAAGCTGAGCCAGAGCAGGAGGCCTTGAGTGCAAGCTACAGTAGCCACAACAAAACACAAAGCAAAGCAAGGAAAAGAAAACACGTTTGAAGAATTATAGATAGATATGTTATTTTGTTAATATAATCTTATTTTTAACAAAGCATAAGTGAATGAGAGTGAGAGTGCGTGAAATAATATGAAGGAAACACTTCATTTACCCTCAGTCATTTGCAATTTGTACAGATATTCTTCTGCCAGGACTGGGTAGTAAGAAGAGAGAATTTTCTTAAGCTAAATCTCTAACATCACATCTCAGCTGAGAGTATAACTCCACTTTTCACACTAGAGTGTTTTGGTCATTAGTCAATCTTTATTTTAAGTAAAAGTGTAATGACAGCAGAGTGCCAGAGTGTTTTCTGCAGGGGAATGTCTGACTTTTGGATGGGCTTGTTCTCTCATTGAAATAGCCATCCCTGTGATCCATCAAACACTAGCTCACTCTATACATATTTAAAATCCATCCTTCAGGAGCAATGGTAGTGCTACAGAATCATTCACATGTTGGCAAGTCAAGATATTAATATCCCTGCTGCTTTTTCCTGCATCATCACCACATGAATAGAAAACAAAAACAGAAACAAAACATTGATCCCAAAAGTTTTCTCTTCCACTTTCTGAAATTCTCTTAATTACCCAGTATTTAAACATATAAATTACAAGATAAATTACCCATACTGTTATTTGCTAATCTAAATACAAAATAATATATGTAGAAACATTAATGATCATAATAATTTAGGAAGCAATTCTTTATTAAGGCAAGTTTAAAATATAGGAATTAAACTGTTGTTTTAATTTAGCAGCCATTGGTACAAGTGGAACAGATCAACTACATACTCCTATGCGCATATGCCCTTATCTCCCAGGTAACACATAAGAATCACAGGTGATTTACCAATACCTAAAGCTGGCTTCCAGGCTCAATCCTATGAGAAGGGCAAGTGGCAAACCATAATTATACTGACCAGGACACAAAATCGAATTTTTTAAGTAAAATTTCCCACTTTAGGACATGTAGATTAAACCCATCATGGCAAAGTTATCAAGAATTGATCTGCCTCAATCTTTGACTACTGTAAAAATATGAAATGCTCGATTTACCTTACTCCTTCCACCTGAATAGGGTTCCTTGTGCTGAATATGGGTCAAGAATTCTGATAAGCACTTAAAATATTTTATTGGATCTTCACGATTACTTATGGAATAGGGACAGTTGTTACCTTGTTCTACACATTATACATATTAAAACACAAGGACACATTGGCAAGTTTGAACAGCTTTCTAGACAGTCAGTTTCTTCTTTGTGATATGTTCTCCCCACCCTACCCCCCGACTACGGGAAGTACATTTTCATTATTTTATAAAATAATATTTTACTTTATTGTAAAGGTGATGTACAGAAGAGTTAGAGTTACATAAGTAAGACAAGGGTTACATTTTTTGTGGGGAACAGTGTTATCTCTTCCCTCATTTTCATCCACTTTCCTTTCCCCAAGTTATAAACTTCATTTCCATTCTTTTTTTTTTTTTTTTGGTAGGTCATGGGGCTTGAAGTTTGGGCCTGGGCACTGTCCCTAAGTTCTTCAGCTCAAGGCTATCGCCGTTCCCCTTGAGCCACAGCCCCACTTCCCTTTTTCTAGTGATTAATTGGAGAATCTCATGGTCTTTAGAGTCTCACAGTCTTTAGTTTCCTGGCACTAAAGCCTCCTGAGTAACTATGATTACAGGCGTGAGCTACCGTGCCAGGCTTTTTTTTTCTTCTCTGCCAGTTCTGGGGCTTGAACTCAGGGCTGTGCACTGTCCCTGAACCTTTCTGCTCAAGGCTAACACCCTACCATTTGAGCCACCACACCACTTCTGGCTATTTTCTGTTTATGTGGTACTGAGGAATTGAACCCAGTGCTTTGTGCATGCTAGGCAAACACTAGCAATAAGCTACATTCCCAGCCTTCCTTTTCATTCTTTAGATCTTGATTCCAGCATCTTAATGAAGCATCTAGACTGATATCAGCTGAGCTTTTGCTTTCTTATTGCCTTTGTAATTTCTTTTCATGAGAGTATTAGAACTGTTAATAGACTTAATATTGCATTATTTAAAACTTGTAATTTCTGTATACCCAGACAGTAACATCAGAGGTAATACAAATAAGGAAATCACTTCTGCATAGGGCCACAGGTGTGACTATGTCGAATCGTTTTTACATGGTCCAAAAAGCTCTGGATACCTTTCAGGATAAAGTAAAGATTTGCTACCTCTGGGACTTAATTTCTGCTGATGGGAAAGAATGGTTGTTCCCTTCATGTATGTGATGACATGAAAAAGCAGATAATTAATTACAATAGAAAGATTTACACTTTAGTTATAATGACAAATTTTGCTATTGCCATTTCATTCTGAATAACTGAATATGTGAGCAATTGAGGAGATAGCAGCAAGGTGAACAGAGGATCCATGCATATGGCTAGCATTTCCCAAGTTATTTAATATGAAATATAGGGGCTGAGATGATAATTTAGTGTCAGTCAGGTTCTGGTCTCAATTTCTGCTACCAAAAGTCAGTAAATACACACATAAATAAATGCATAGGCATACATATATAAATAATTGCATTCATGCATTGCTTGAGCCGTAGCTCCACTTTCAGCAATTTTTGGTGAATAATTTGAGATAGTCTCACAAACTTTCATACCCAGGCTATCGTTGAACCAAATGCTCAGATTTCAACCACCTGAGTTGCTAGGATTACAGGTAAGAGTCACCACTGTTGCTCAGTAATATAGTAATTTTAAAGACACTTATGAAACCTTGTGATACCTTAGATGATTTATTTTATAACAGATAGAAACTGATATAATAAGCTCCCTAAAGAATAGTATGACTACTCTTTTTAGGTGATTTCATGCAGGAGGTCAGAATATAACAACAGGCAGATTTAGGTGATGAGTAGATAGAAAGATATGAAGGCAGAAAGTCAGAAACTCTGATCAATAGAAGTATAAAGTCTTAGAAATTAGGCTCAAATGGCCTATAAACTAACCCATCAAAGTTATTCCCTGAATCTGGTCCCATCACTGTGACTAATCAAAGGCATGTATCAGACCCATATGTCTATAACACAGTGGGAAATAAAAGTGAAATGACTTCAAGACTGCACACGTTCCAAAAGCCAAGATAAGATCCTAGTACTTAAACTTCCAAACCAAGATGATATAATGAAGCTATTATTTCCCCCCAGATATATTCTCAAATACATAAGACTTTATTTCTAGGAAATATTTCTTTAAAAAAGCTTCAACACATTGTAATGCAAATGCCAACACACCTCACATTTGTGTTTGTGATGCTACAGAATGGATTGATTTTGACATATAATAATATTGCCTGCTCTTTAGAGCCCCAGGTAGCCTGCATTGAGGTAGCAAAGAGACTTTCAAAAAATAAAAATACTGACTTCACAGATAAAGGAGAAATACTGTGAAATTTACCTAATTATATGTAAATAGGAAGGAGTAAAGATAATTCCTTGACAATATCATACTTCTTTCATTTTCTTATGTACCTTCAGTAAAAGATGTCTTATAAATACTAACAAAAATGATATGCACTTGGTTCATTCCATTATTAATGGAATTTGAACTCAGTCTGAGATCCAAGAAGGAAAAAAAATTGGGTGTTAATCATATTACCCAGAATTAGAATTTATTCTTGGATTTTTTTTTCTAAAAATTCCAGAATACTTGGCAATGACTTTCAACCACCACGATTTCTGCAGACAAAGTACTTACTTGTACTAAGGGAGTTTTCTCTGTGGTGGGTAGAGTCTGAAGAGGAAAGGACAGACGGTTGGTTCCACAGGTACTGCTTGCCATGAAGAAACTATCTGATATGAAGAATGCAACAGACAGGATTACTTGACAAAACAAATTCAGTGATCCTTTTCATCATGAAAAAATGTGTATTATGTTTCCAAGCTCTCATTTAATTATAAAACATTTCAAGGCAAAGATTATTTACATTTTAAAGTTCAGTGTTTCCATCTTCCAAATTTCTGATCCTTGGATAAATGAGTGTGGTTCAATAGGAATGTAAAGAGAACACACATTAACTAAGGGACTCTGAAAGTTAGAGGGTATTTTAGAAGGTCTGAAAGAGGATGAAGTAGTATGAATCCACCCCATACATATACAAATAATCATCAAGAAGGAGCCAGCATCAATGGAAGAGAAGCAAAACATCCCATGTTAAAAACCTATGACTCTATAGACATAATGTTTTATTTCATAAATTAATATGTTTCTATGACATACAAACCCTTAGCCTAATTTTGATTAAGTTCTAAATACTAAGTCTCAGTGATTGTAAATAGAGATCCCCTCCTTGAACTTGTTTGTTAAACTTGTCATCTAAAATATGATGTAAAAATCAACATTAATATATTCTTTAATTTAAAAAAAAATCTCATGAAAGGGCCAGGTGTTTTTTCTCCTGTAAAGAGAATGACCTGGACCCACGTCCAGGTCAAGAAGAATAGTTGACAAGAAATTTGATTTGAAACAGGAAATGTTTCCTGTCATAACCTGTCCAATCAAACAAATTATTACTTTGAATTGTCATAAGTAAAATTAAATTATAGCAATCATCAGGACTGTATTCACTGTTTTGGATTAATATACACCTGCAATACTTTTATATTGTTGTAGTTTTATATTATAACTCTAAGCTGTTACCCAACTTTGGTAACTTTTAATTTCTTCATCTGGGTTTTACTCAAGAGTAATAATTCCTATATTCACAGAATTCTATATAGTGAATTACTGAAAATACTAACTTGTACATTACTTTATATGTGTTGTCATATTTTGAACACTATATATATATATATATATATATATAATTCCTAACCTCAAAAATAACAAAAGTTAAGCAAGGAAGAGCTGGGAGACAATATTAAAAAGGGTTACATCTATTCAGAGGAACACTATTCATGTACTTCTTTGTTGAATGGCAACTCATTTGCACAACTACTTAAGGTAATAAAATATTCAAAATAGATATTAACATAAAATATGTCATAATTTTATATGATAGTAATGCTATATATTAAATATATAGTGCATTAATATGATGCTAAATAGTATATAGTATATTACATATGTAAAATAGTTGTCAAATGTATATAAGTAGTATATATGATGTATAATTTATAATATACATACTATATAGTATAATATGCATTATATTATATCTTATATATTATGCAACTATAGTATATATAATGTATTATGTGTGTCTAATAATTATATTACACCAATATTTAATACTTACAGTATTGTAAATAGCAGAATACACAGAGTAATTGTTTTGAAGGTCAATGACTGGAGGCAGGTTATCTTGAAACCAAATTGGACTCCTTTAAAGCTTTTTACATTGTCTTATACCTTATGGGAATGATCATGCTTCAGTCTCACTCATTCAAAATTGAGGCTACTTTGTAAGGAAATGGAAGGAATTAGAAAAAAATCATAAGTGAAGTAAGCTAGACCAAAAGAACATAGGCTCAATGGTTTCCTTCATTTGTAATAATTAGTACAAACCTAGGACTCTCCTAACATGGGATTACAATAGCTAAAACCCTAGATACATAAGGCCATATAGGATGAGGCCAAATTAATGGACCTCCAGGACATTGAAACAAGAGCATAATTATGAGTGACTGTTGTTCTGTTGTTCTTAATGAAATTTTTTTTCTTTTCTCTTGTGTTGCCCTTTGGTTAATCTCATATTGTTACAGTATCTGACTTTGTTACTGGGTATAATATATATATATATGTATATATATTTGTTGTTTGTTTGTTTATTTGAAGTAGGAGAGGAAAATGAGGGGGAAGGAAATGAGGACAAAAACTTGAGAAGGGATATCAATCTGCAAATATAACTGTAACCCCTCTATACATTCAAATAAAATATTAAAAATAAAATAAATAGGGGAGCGGAAGATGGTGCCGAGACAATAGGGACGCTGCCTAGCTCTCTCTCTCACAAAAAGAGAGAACCAGGGAGTCCCATAAGTCAATTACCTTAAGAAATCCACAACAACAAACTCAAGAAGCAACGGAGAAGGACTCAAACTGGAAAAGAAATCCAGATAAAGCTTGCATCTAACTTTCTCAAAGAACTATGAATGCAAGGACCCCTCACACACCCCTCACCGCCGGCTCCAAGCTGCGAAAAGCGGCAGTGGAGGGCGCCAGGCCGGCCAACCCCGATTGCTGCAGAAACCAGCATAGCACCAGGCCAGCGAGCCGCAGAAGCAGCGGAACACAGACGTGGAACCAGAACAGCAAGCAGTGGATCCAGACACTGACCACAGGCGGCTGCGGAGATCCAAGGGGAGTGAAGGATTCTCCAACACCGTGCAGCACCCACAGACGAATGCAGAGGCGTGAGTAGTGAAGTGGGTCCCCAAACCCATCGGGAAAGCAGAGCTGGTGTCAAGCAATAGAACGTAACTCAGACCCCTCCACCCCGCCCGAGAAAGACCGGCAGGAGCAGGGACCAAGAAATTTAGAATCCTGTCCCTTCCCTCAACAGCCCCCTCCCCCAGGCCATTGCCTGGCAACTGACAGGCAGGCAGCAGTAAGACCCAGCACCCCACCAAGAGAGGCGGAGATGTCCTAGCCCCCACCCGCCCAAAAGGTTCCTCTCCCAGGCCTCTAACTGGAGACTGACAGGCAGGCTACCCCAAGACCCAGCACCCCACCAAGGGAGGTGGAGGTGTCCCAGCTCCCACCCGCCCACCAGGTTCCTCTCCCATGCCACTGGGTCTGGAGAGTGGGGGACGCTGAGACCCTACCTTACCACAGTGGGTAGGGTATGTGGGAAAATAGGAGCCAGCATCTGTTCCCCTCAAATCTTGAGCCGGGCATCCTCCAGCTGGGAATCCTGAGCAAGACAGCACCAAGGGGCCCCCCACAGTCACAGACTCTCTGACAAAGCAGCAGGGAACTGAAGGGCTGACCAGCAGCCATGCTCACCTTCTGAGAATCAGAAAGGTGCGGCTCCCCTCTTGGAGCCCACATCCTCAGCTGGGCCCCTCCCCTGGGAACAGAGCAAACACCTGCTGGTCCTGCTGAGAGCCCCTGGAAATTCCCAAACCCCAGACCCTTGGCTGGGGGCCCGCCCCTAGAAGCAGCACAGGAAAACCAACCATCTGCCCAGCACACTGAGAATGAAACTCGTGGATCCATCCCATGGCCCACTGTGAGGCCACTGGTCGGGCTGAGAGCTAGTCTTGCAGCAGCACGCAGCCTCTGAGAACAGGCCAGAACACCTGCAAAAAGTGCAAACTCTGACCTAGTCAGCAGAGGAATCAATTTGGCCGAGAACCACAGGTATTCACATATTCCCAGAACCACCGGTCCCAATCCAAGTAAAGACTGCTAACTACTGACCACAGAGCAAACTACAACAACAGTTCTCGATGCCAAGGAGAGTGCAAAGACAAATTATGACATACATAAATAATCGAAGTCCCACGCAAAGCCCAAAAGGTAACAAGAGCGAAGGGACGAGAGAGATGTCACCATCCCAAGAAATGACACCTGAAGAGACACGGAACAAGACCCTATTCAAGGAGATGATTGTGAACATGACTAAACAGATTAAAACAGAACTCCAAAAACAATTCCAGGAACATAAGCAGGAAATCACCAAACTGCTCCTCAAATTAAAAAGAGAAATGGAAGAAAAGATTAATACCCTCAGAGCAGACATGATCAGCTCAGTGTCCACACTTCAAGCAAAAATGGAGGCATTAAGCAGCAGATTGATGGAGATGGAGAATAGAACATCAGAAATGGAAGATAAAACACAAGAGCTGGAACAGAGAATCGCCACCTTGGAAAAATCAGTCAGAATCTACCAGAGAGAGCTCCAGGAACTGGCAGATGCAGCAAAGAAGTCTAATCTTCGTATAATAGGGACTGAGGAGGGGGCCGAATTTCAGGACAAAGGTATGCAACCTTTATTCACCAAAATCTTAGCAGAGAACTTCTCCAACTTTAAAAGGGAAAATACTCACATTATTGAAGGTTTCAGGACCCCAAACAGGCAAAATACTAGAAGGAACTCATCTAGACATATCATAGTAAAGACACTAGACCCGAATACCAAGGAATTGATCTTAAATGCTGCAAAAACAAAGAAGGAGCTATATTATAATGGGAAGAAAATTCGAATTACAGCAGATCTCTCCATGCAAACCCTAAATGCAAGAAAAGCTTGGGAAAACATCATTGATGTCCTGAAGACCAACAACTGCCAACCCTGACTGATATATCCAGCAAAACTAGCATTTACATTTGAGGGAGAAACAAGAATATTTCACTCCAAAGAGAAGCTTTATGAATATGTGCACACTAAACCAGTGCTACAAAGAATACTAATTAATCGAGGACAAATTGCAGAACATCAAGAACCCCCATCAAGAAGCAAACATCTATAATTCACTAAGCACAAAAGGGGAAAAAAGAGAGAGAAAGAAACCTAGAAGTAAAAATAAATAATGACAATGGACACTGACCACTTCTCCATAATCTCCCTAAATGTGAACGGGCTGGACAATCCAATCAAAAGACACAGAGCAGCAGACTGGATTAAGAAACACCACCCATCCATATGTTGCCTCCAAGAGACCCACCTTACTGCCAAAGACAGAAAGAAATTCCAAGTGAAAGGATGGAAACGAATTTTCCACTCCAATGCACCAAGCAAAAAAGCAGGAGTAGCAATCTTAATCTCCGATAAGATTAACTTCTCAATAAAATCAGTACACAAAGATAGAGACGGCCATTATATATTAGTAAAGGGTACAATCCATGCCCATAATATTAGTTATAAACATCTACTCCCCCAATACGGGAGCACACAAATTCGTCAAACAAACTCTTAGAATTACAGAACAAGATAGACTCAGACACAATCATTGTGGGAGACCTCAATACACCACTCTCAACAAATGACAGGTCAACTCAACAAAAGTTAAGCAAAGACACCATCGACTTAAATGACACCATAGCCCAGCTAGGTTTAACAGATATACACAGAGTCTTCCACCCAATGGTGAAACTTTTTACATTTTTCTCAGCAGCACATGGAACATACTCCAAAATAGATCATATAATAGTTCATTCAGAAAACTTAAGCAGATACAAGAGGTCTGATATAATCCCATGCATCCTATCAGACCACAGTGGAGTCAGACTAATTCTGAACAATGCAGTCAAAGTCAAAAAACATTCCATCACATGGAAACTGAACAACACATTTCTGAATAACTCCAGGGTAACAGATCCTATCGGAAATGAAATTAAAAACTTTCTTGAATGTAATGACAATCAAGAAACATCACAAAGGAACTTCTGGGACACAGCAAAGGCAGTTCTAAGAGGCAAATTTATCACACTAGGAGCGCATATTAAAAAGACAGAAGAGCACGTAAATAACCTTAAAAAAACTGAAACACCTACAGGAGCAAGAAAAAGTTAATTCTAAAACAGCTAGAAGGACAGAAATAACAAAAATAAAATCAGAAATTTCAGAGATTGAAATAAGATCTACTATAAACAAAATTGATAAATCAAAAAGTTGGTTCTTTGAAAGAGTCAACAAAATAAACACACCCTTGGCAAGATTAATCAGAAAAAGGAAAGGGGAGACTCAAATAAACAAGATTAGAGACCCCACGGGAACAATTACAACTGATTGCCAAGAAATCCAGTCCATAATGAATAGGTACTACCAGGGCCTATATTCAAAGAAACAAGAAAATCTAGTAGAAATGGATGATTTCTTAAATAAATATAGGCTACCCACACTGAACAATGATATGGTAAACAAACTGAACAGACCAATTTCTTACAACAAAATTGTGGAAGCAATCAGGGACATGCCAACCAAAAAAAGCCCCGGTCCAGATGGATTCACTGTGGAATTCTACAAGACGTTTAAAGATGAAATAACACCTATACTCTTGAAACTCTTCTGAGAAAAAAAACAGAAGGGGCAATACCAAACTCATTTTATGAAGCTAATATTACTCTCATCCCCAAACCAGGGAAAGACCCAACAAAAAAAGAAAACTACAGACTTATCTCTCTAATGAACACAGATGCAAAACTCCTCAATAAAATATTAGCCAACAGAATCCAGAAACAAATTTAAAAAATCATACACTATGATCAAGTGGGCTTCATCCCACAAATGCAAGGCTGGTTTAACATTCACAAATCAATCAATGTAATACATCATATCAATAGAGTTAAGGATAAGAATCATATGATAATTTCTCTGGACGCGGAGAAGGCATTTGACAAAATACAACATCCATTCATGTTGAAAGCACTAGAAAAAATAGGAATAAGAGCTACATTCCTCAAAATAGTGAAAGCCGTAAGTGAAAAACCTACATCCAGTATTATACTAAATGGTGAAAGACTGGAACCATTCACCTTAAAATCAGGAACTAGACAGGGATGTCCACTCTCTCCACTTCTCTTCAATATAGTGCTGGAACCCTTATCCAGAGCAATAAGGCAAGAAAAGGACATCAAAGGGATCCACATAGGGAAAGAAGAAATTAAACTATCCCTATTCACAGACGACATGATCCTCTACTTGAGTGACCCAACAAACTCCACTCCCAAACTTCTAGAATTAATAAACCACTTTAGCAAAGTGGCAGGATACAAAATCAATCTTCAGAAGTCAGTAGCCTTCTCGTACACCAACAATACACAAACAGAAGGCTAAATCAAGAAAATGATCCCATTCGCAATAGCCCCCAAAGGAATAAAATACTTAGGAATATACTTAACCAAAGATGTAAAGGAATTATTCAATGAAAACTATAAAAGTCTAATGAAAGAAATTAAAGAGGACACTAGGTAATGGAAAGACATCCCATGCTCATGGCTAGGGAGAACCAACATAGTGAAAATGGCTATACTGCCAAAATTGATATACAAATTCAATGCAATCCCCATCAAAATCCCAAAGACATTCTTTACGGAAATGGAAGATATATTCCAAAGATTCATATGGAACAAGAAAAGACCTAGAATAGCCAAAACAATTCTAGGCAAAAAGAGCAATGCTGGTGGTATCACAATACCAGACTTCAAACTCTACTATAGAGCCATAATAACAAAAACTGTTTGGTACTGGCACAAAAACAGACCAGAAGATCAGTGGAACAGAATAGAAGACCCAGAAATAGAACCACATACTTATAGGCAACTTGTATTTGACAAAGGAGCCAAAGATATACAGTGGAACAAACACAATCTATTCAATTATTGGTGCTGGCAAAACTGGGCAGCCACATGCAGAAAACTAAAAATTGACCCTAGCCTGTCGCCATGCACAAGCATTAACTCAAAGTGGATCAAAGACCTCAACGTCAGACCGGGACTCATAGGCACAGGCAACTGATTCCTGAACAGAATCCCAGGGTCACAACAGGAGAGAGACTCGATAAATGGGACTACCTAAAAATAAAAAGTTTCTGTGCAGATAAAAACATAGTTGCAAAAGTAGAGAGACAGCCAAACAACTGGGAAAAGATAATCACCAACAATACATCTGACAAATGCTTAATATCTAGTATCTACAGGGAACTCAAGAAACTAATCCCCCGAAAACCCAATAAACCATTCACTAAATGGGCAAGGGAACTAAAGAGAGACCTATCAGAAGAAGAGATTAAAATGGCAGAAAAACATATGAGAAAATGTTCATCATCTATGGTCATAAAGGAAATGCAAATAAAAACAACCCTAAGATACCACCTTACCCCAACAAGAATGGCCAAGATTTTGAACTCAGACAATAGCAGTTGCTGGCAGGGTTGTGGAGAAAAAGACAAGTCAAGACCTAAGGAACAAAAGGCGCATGGTATCCTTAATATGCGGCTATTAAATCCAAAGAGTACAAGGGCAAGGGCGAGGACTCAGTAACTGCATACCCAAAGCTATGGACATGATAATGGAAATACAAACATAACTATATAGACATAAAAACCTATGACTCTATAGACATAATGTTTTATTTCACAAATTGATATGTTCCTATGACATACAAACCCTTAGCCTAATTTTGATTAAGTTCTAAATACTAAGTCCCAGAGATTGTAATTAGAGATCCCCTCTTTGAACACTTGTTTGTTAAACTTGTCATTTAAAATATGATATAAACATAAGCCATATAATGAATGATTGTTGTTCTTAAGGTACTATGTTATCTCTCATCACTTGTGCTGTCACTTGGTTATCTCATATTGTTACATTATCTCACTTTGTTACCTGATATATCGGATACATTAGTATTTGGTTATCTGAAATTGGATAGGGAAGGGGGGAAAAACAAGATGAGGGGTGGCGGTGGGGGGGGAAGGAAATGGGGACCAAGACATGTGAAAGGGTATCAAGGTATGGGAATTAATGCACCATCTATCTGGCAAATATCATGTAACCCTTCTACTAATTACAATAAAAAATATATGGAAAAAATAAATAAACTAAATAGCTACTAAATGATTGAAAAAAATGAAAGAGGAATATCTAGAAATATAATATATAAGTAATATCTATGTAGTGTTTTCTGTGCTCCATGTTCCCAGATCACAAAGATGGAACCTTCTTAACCTTGGGCTTCAGAAAATCAAGTGTAGGTTTGGAGGAATCGTATTTGAAATCTCTTTTTGTTGGTATAGACAGATACCATGGTACCTGAGCTTCCCTATACATTGTCAATGAATGTGTCACCTTATGAGTGTCATCCTGATGCTGAGTAGTTTCTGCTAATAGTAGTTCTTGCTGTTTGCTCAATACTGTCATATAGTTGTCTTTATGTTCCTCAGCTGTGATACAATTCAGTCAAATGCAATACATCCAACTGGACCCTGCCATGTTTCTGTGTGGACTGAAGGCAAGGAAGAATTGCTGAAAAACTCTGGGCAACTTGCCGTGCGAGGAGTCATAATATGTTTTGTCTATAACTCAACAGTTCTGTGTGCTCTTTAAACATCCCAAAGGTCATATTTAAAATGCTGCAATTCAAGTAAAAAATGAGGATAATTAATAAAATTAATTAATTAAATTTGTTTCAGAACTCCACAAAAGAAAAATAACAAATCCAGTTAGTTAATACTATCCTAAATCTGCTTGATGACTTAAGTTCTTCCAAGTTCTTGCTATGCAGTTTGCAATTTTACTTTCAATATTGATGATACTTGGCTATCAGAAACCATATTATTCACAAATAGGTTCTCTGAAATAAGGAAACAAGTGAGAAATCACCTGAACTTCTTATTTTTAAAACAAGCATTTATTATTTTTGTCAGTACCCAAGCAAGTGGAAAAGACAGAAAGGGTTACAACCTGAATCTCATTATTGGTTAGTCTCCCTAAGTCAATTGCCTTACTGTCCTGTCTTCAATATTCTTGGAGAGCTAATTGCATGAGTTTCTGGACAGGATCTGAACTGGTCTTGGTGTGCTGGGCTGCCCTTTCATGCTAGTTAGATACATGGATGTTAATGATGTTCACATTAAAGTGGATATTAAACTTACCTAAGTTGAACATGCTGAACAGTGACTCCCCCCAAAGATAATCTGTACCTTAGTACATATTTGTGAATGTTAGTCCTATATAACAAGACTATTTCACAGACATGTTTTAAGTTATTTACACTACATGGGAAGAAAATCTTGGACTATTTGGGTACACAGTTTAATAATATGAGTGATTAAATCAGAGGGTTTTTTTGGTTTTTTTTGTTGTTATTGTTTATGTTTTGTGGATCATGGGACTTGAACTGGGACTGGGTGCTGTCCCTGAGCATTTCAGTTCATGGCTACCACTCTACCCTTGAGCCAAACCCCACTTCCCGTTTTCTAGAGGTTAATTGGAGATAAAAGTCTCAAGTGCTTTTGTGCCTGGGCTGGCTTTGAATCTTGATCCTCAGATGTCAGCCTCCTGAATATCTAGGATTACAGGTGTGAGCCTGGCAAATCAGAGAGTTTTTGTGGCTGAAAATGGATATGAGACAGAGTAGAAAAATCAAAGGGATTTCTTCCATAATAGCGATGTGTGCCATTGTTGGCTTCGAAGTTAAAAAATCTACCCACCAAGAAAAGACCTTGGGACAATTAGGTAGTCAGGAAATGAGCTTCAGTCCTAGTATTACATGGGAACTGTTTCTGAAAGCAGGACTGTTCATATACTGTGGAAGTTGATGAACACCTTGATGTCTATACAGAAGAAATCAGGTGAGAGACCATTAGGATTTTAACCAATAGCAGGATGAGAAATTTGTCTTGTTTCAAGATGATCAGTTTATATTCTTTTCTTAATCTTATGAATAATATAGTTTTAAAATGTAATCTAGACCCAATTCTGAGAATCTGCCAGCTGAGTTCCCCCTTGTTGAACAACTGAATAAGTCTACAACACTAATACTTTCATGATCAGGCTCTGAACCCTGGTTGCTATAAATCAATTATAATCAACCCAAGGTTGACTACCAGACAAGAAGGACAAACTCTGTGTGCTAAAGCTTGCTGAAACTATTGAAATGAATCAATTCTAAATGAATTTGCCCTGATTAATTTCTTCCTATATGGACCATAGTGATGCTATATCTCCCTCTCTTCTTCCTCATGACCTACTCCCATACTACTCCTAAATGGTCTTATGTGATGGTATTCTCTCCAGGGATCTGTTGTTTTTGTTGTGGTCAGTGGGCCTTGTTCATGTAGATAAGCACCTACCACTAAACTAACATCTCCAAACCATCAGAAAATTTTCTACTGGAAGTACACCTCTACAACTATTATACCTCAAATTTTGCATTGGCACATACAATTATGGGTTATATAATTATGCATGCCCAGGATGTTTCCCTCCCTTTATTACATCCCATTTTATTTTCCTTTGTTCTTTCCTACTATTAGATTAAGTACCTGCCCCCAAAAGAGGCAGATTACTTTCAAAGAGATTTCATTTCACCATTTCATTCTGTAAACATGGTTGAGATTAGAATGCATATCAAATAATAATGAGTCTTTGGTAATAGATTAGGAAGTCTTAGGTTTTTCTTTTGTGATGAGAGATGCTGAATTTTCTCTAGACCCATCTGGAACCATGACGTTCACAATCTCAGGGTTATTTGACAGGTATGAGTCAGTGCACCTGGCTGAATTTGAGCTTTTTTCTGTAATGTGTATGTGGTGTCTGTAGTTTGTATATGACCTCCTACACTAAACATTTATTCAGTTTGCCATTAAATAAATGTTAAAATTGAAAGTATTGTTTTCTTTAACTGGAGGAAATCATCAGGTAATATTTACTTCGTAATATTTTTCATTACTGTGGGAATCAAAAAATAAAGAAACTCCCTCCTTTTTCTTTTGCAATCCGAGGAACAGCAAACCTAGGTAAGGCAAGGCAGTGGGCCTGCGGAAGGTTGAACTCAAGCAAAATACAGAGGCATAGTCTGGTAAATGTCAGGCAAGCCCTTGTTGGAAAACCAAACAATGAATCTGGAATGTAGTTCTACTAGTTATGAGGTATGTTTATGTAACCACATGCTTGTTTAAATGGGAAAATATCAGCTCTGGGGTAATGGCTTTGTGGCCAAGGGAAACTGCAAAGTTTCTGGAGTAAAATTATGCTGAACCACGCTGACAATGCTAAAAGATGAGTTAATATTCTCTTAACCTAACTGATGAATTCTGCTTCTGTAAATGGCTTGCTTTATTTACTTGTTTGATCACCTTCATGTCATACATGCAGCTGTTGTGCTTAAAAAACCTGAGCCAGGGGCCGGGAGTTTAGCCGAGTGGTAGAGGGCTTGCCTAGCATACACAAAGACCCGGGATAGATTCCTTGGTACCACATACATAGAAAAAAGCTGGAAGTGGTGAGGTGGCTCACAGTGGCAGAGTGCTATCCTTGAGAAAAGCCCAAGGACAGTGCTCAAGCCCGGCAACTAGCAAAAAAAAAAAAAAAAAAAAACCCTGAGCCAGGAGTTTGGCCTACTGGTAGAGTGCTTGCCTAGCATGCACAAAGATACAGGTACAATTCTTTGGTATTACATATCTAGAAAAGGCTGGAAATAGTGCTGTGGTTCAAGTACTAAAGCACTAGCCATGAGAAAAATCCCAAGGACAGTGTTCAGGCCCTGAATTCAAGCCTCAGGAATGGCAATAATAATAATAACAATAAAATGAATGAATAAATAAAATTGAAAACCCTGAAACACAGAGATCCTGGCTGCAGTGTAGATCTGGACTCTAAAAATCAGCCCCAATACAGTGGAAATAAATTTTACCATTTGGTCTCCAAAGTGGTGGTCTTACTGCTTATAAGTTATACAATTATTGTTTTATTACTAGTGACCTTGGCATTTGTATTCTGTTAACTTTAACATATTAACTTATATCGCCTTCATTATATATCTTTATTAATTCTGTTAATGGCAGAATATATTCCTAAATTAGTTTCATATTTTACCAGTCTGTTGTTTGGAATATATTCCTGCTTATGGTTAACTTTACCCTTGTTAGTCTCCTGCTAAGCAACAGTTAACTGCTCTGGTCACCTTAATGAGACATAACCTACTCTACATTATGCATTGTGCAAAGCATTAACTTTCAGTCAGCTCTGTGGAAATGTCTTCCATGTGAGGGCATCTTCCTATTGGGGGAGAGTGTGGGTAGAAGTGTTGTTGCTTCAGTTTTGTGGTACCACATACATAGAAGAAAAAAAGAATATTTCATTGTTTATGAAACAGAGAGAGGAATTATATATGAATAAGATATTTGCTATTATAGAATTCTTAAAAAGAGAGAGAATAGGGTAGCTATCAAAACATCTAATTCATTTTGTATTTTAGATGCTTTATTGTAAAGTTGCTATACAGAAGGGTTACAGTTAATAAGACAGGAAATGAGTACATTTCCTTCTGAACAGTGTCACCTACAGCCCCCTCTCCCAGTTTTATCCCTACTGTCTTCCCCTCCACAAAAGTTGTTTACTTTATTTATAACATGGTATCTTAAAAAAAAAAATCACTTGCCAGTTGGGACCAACATCTCACACGTATAATCCTAGCTACTGAGGAGGCTGGAAAGCCAGCCCTCGCAGGAAAGTCGATGAAACTCTTATCTCTAATTAACCACAAAAAAGCCAGTAGTGGAGCTGTGACTCAAATGGTAGATAGCTAGCAATGACTACGAAAGCTCTGGCCCCAAATTCAAGCCTTAGGACCAGCATTTGAAAACAAATTACTTGCCAATTCACAAACAAAATATATACAGCTTGCAAAATTTTTATAATCAGTTTAAAAGTTATTCCTGGCCTTTGTAACAATTTTAGTCATGTCAACAGAAATCTAAGGGTTATTTTCTGTATGCCCACTTGTTCTCATTTTTAAAATAATCTTGATATTTTTCCCTTTGAAGCCTGATTACAGTCTATAGGTAGATGACCCATATGCAACCAGAAAAATATGATATTCTTGAGGGAATATTTTCTAAAATATAAATTAGGTAAGGCAGAATTCCTGCAATTTTGGCTACCTTATATTTACATGGATCAGGTACATTTCTTTCACACAATTTCATCTGTCCCCTCATTCTCTCCCAGTCCCTCCCTTCTCTCTCCACCCACAAGTTGTATATTCACATTCATCCTGTCCAGTGAGCTCCACTATTGTAATTTTTCATATTTTCCCTTAAGTTCTGGACCCTGATCCTTCACCTTACTGAAGATATACTTACAAATACATCATACATAGAAGAAAAGAAGAATCAAAAAATAATTTTTTCATATATTTTTATTGTAATTAATAGAAGGGTTACATTATATTTGTCAGATAGGAGGTGCATTAATTCACATACATGTCTTGGTCCCCATTTCCCTTCCCCCACCCCCACCTCTCATCTTGTTTTCCCCCCCTTCCCTATCAGAGATCTCTTGTTTCAATATCTTTTTTCCATATATTTTTAATGTAATTAATAGAAGGGTTACATTATATTCACCAGATAGAAGGTGCATTACTACACAAACATTATACCCTATCTCATCTCTTGATCCCCATTTCCCTCCCCCTACCCTACCCCCATCTTTTAATATACATTTTATATAATACAAAAGGCAGGTAGGTTTTGCTTGGATTTCTCTCCTAAGAGAAACTCTTGGTTTTATTTTGTGTATCTGAACTCCTGCATAACTTAGCATATATTTAAAAAAGATTGCCCTCATTCATGTTTAAGCAATAGCTGTACAATTATTCATAGAATTTCCTTATTAAGACTTTATGCCTAAAAAAAAGATTAAAAAGGACTTGGTATCTGTAGAATCCACATAAACATCTCATAAATTTTAGATGTGAACTTTAGTCTTATCTTTTTGTTCTCTCTTTCTTACCTCTTTGTGAAGATTGTTTCAATATTTACTATGATATTATGAGAGCCACGCCTTTGTTTCACCAGCCATCTCTACTTAGTGTGTTTAATTTTATTTATTTTTATTGTGCTTTTTAAATTTCTCATAGATTGCTTTCTATTTTGGGGAAAGTCTCCCTAAGTATGCTCGAGAAACTGGTGATATTTTTTAGATCTCCACCTTTTCCCTTTTTTCATATATTTTTATTGTAATTAATAGAAAAGTTACATTATATTCACCAGATAGACAGTGCATTACTTCATATACATTGATACCCTTTCTCATGTCTTGGTCCCATTTCCTTCCCTCCACCCCCACCCCACATTTTTTCTTTTTTAAAGTTGAAAATACTAATCTTCCTACCTTTCTCTATCTTAAGACAAAGTTGAAAGATTCAGTGATATTTTGGGTAAAAATTTCGGTGACAATTGCAGCTTTAAAATATAAAGATATATATTCTAGACAAAATTTAATATTACAAATTAAATATGAAGTTAAAAATAATCCAGATTCTAGTGTGGGGAATGTTTTATAAAGTTCAGTGCTTTGGCTGACACCAGAATAACCACATTAATATCTCTGGGGTAAATAAATGCCTTTTATATAACAGTGCTAAAATAGACTAGAAATAAAAAAAATAGCATTGTCTATCAAATTTCCTCCATGTCTTTTTGAAGAACAGAAAAAGATATCAAGAAGATTGTAGCTCCCTTTTTGTGCAAGTTAAAATCCTGGAGTTTGGGCTGGGATGTAGCTCAGTGGCAAAGCACTTGCCTAGGAAGTGCAAAGTCCTAGGTTCAATCCCCAAGTGCCAAAAAAAGAAAAGACAAAAAAAAATCCTGGAGTTTGATGAAATATGCTTATGTTATTTGCAGAGGTAGGACATAAGATCTACCATGAAGTTAGTCTCAGGAACCCTAGGACTTCTATTTTTTCATATATTTTTATTGTAATTAATAGAAGGTTTTCATGATATTTTCCAGATAGAAGGTACAGTAATTCACATACATTGATACCCTTTCTCATGTCTTGGTCCCCATTTCCCTCCCCTCACCCCCACCCCTCATCTTGTTTTCCCCCCTTCCCTATCCAATTTCAAATAATCAAATACAAATAAATTCAATATATCGGATAACAAAGTGAGGTACTGTAACAATACGAGATACCCAAGGGACAGCAAAAGAGATGAGAGATAACATAATATCTAAAGGACAACAATCATTTATTATATGGCTTATGTTTCTATATCCTAGAGATCCTTTCATTTAGCGTCATACTATATGGCCTTATGTATCAAGGTTTTGTTCTATTGTAAATCTCTGCTGGAGAGCCCAAGGTTTCTACTGATTATGACAAATGAGGGAAACCATTGAGCCTAAGTTCCTTTGAGTCTGGCTTACTTCACTTAATATGATCTTTTCTAAGTCTTTCCATTTCCTAACAAATGGGGCAATGTCATTCTTTCTGACAGCAGCATAGAATTCCATTGTGTACAAATACCACATCTTGTTGATCCACTCATCAACTGAGGGACATCTAAGTTGGTTCCATATCTTTGCTATGGTAAATAGTGCTGCAATGAACATCACTGTGCTAGGGATTCAGTATGCCCTTGTTTCTGGATGGTTGGGTAAATGCCAAGTAGTGGAATTGCTGGGTCATAGGGGAGCTCTATGTTTAGTCTTTTGAGGCACTGCCACACTGCTTTCCATAGTGGTTGAAGGAGTTTGCACTCCCACCAGCAGTGTAGTAGTGATCCCTCCTGGCCACATCCCCTCCAGCATCTGTTGTTATTAGTTTTCTTGATCCTGGCCATTCTAACTGGAGTGAGGTGGAATCTTAGAGTTGTTTTGATTTGCATTTCTTTTATGACCAGAGATGTGGAGCATTTCTTCATGTGTCTATAGGCCATTTTTGTTTCTTTTTCAGAGAAGACTCTCTTTAAGTCTTTGACCTTTTAATGGGATGGTTGTTACTTTGGAGATTAATTTTGGAGTGATTTAATTTTTGGAGTGCTTGATATATTTTAGATATGAGGCCTTTGTCCGTTTTATGGTTAGTGGAGATCTCCCACTCTGTAGGCTTCCTAATTAATTTACTAGCTATGTCCTTTGCCATACAAAATCTCTGCAGTTTAATGCAGTCCCACTTATCCAGCCTATCTCTGATTTGTTATGATTTTGGTCCTTATTAACAAACTTTTGACCTGTGCCAAGAGGCCTAGTGTATCTCCTATTCCTTCTTGTAAAGTTTTCAGTGTGTCGGCTTTTACCTCAAGGTCTTTGATCCATTTGGAGTTAATTCTAGTGCAGGGTGACAAAGAAGGATCCAACTTTTCTTTTCTGCAAGTGCTTAACCAGTTCTGCCAGCACAACTTGTTGAAGAGGCTATCTTTCTTCCATTCTATTTTTTTGGCTCCCTTGTCAAAGATTAGGTGGTCTGTGATTTAATATCTGGGTCTTCAGTTCTATTCCATTAGCCTTCAGGCCTGTTCTTGTGCCAGTACCAAGCTGTTTTGATGATTATAGCTCTGTAATAGAGTCTAAAGTTTGGTATTGAAATTCCTCCTGCACTGTTCTTTCTGCTAAGAAGTATTTTTGCTGTATGGTGTCTTTTATTATTCCATATGAAATTTTGAATTGCCTCTTCTATTTCTTTAAAGAATGACATTGGGATATTGATGGGTATTGTGTTGAATTTGTAGATAGTGTTTGGCAAGATTGTCATTTTGACGACGTTGATTCTTCCATTCCAGGAGCATGGGAGGTTTTTGCATTTCCTCAGTTCTGCTTTAATTTCCTTTTTCAGGGTTTTAAAGTTTTCATCAAAAAGGTCCTTTCATTCTTTGTTAAGGTAATTCCTAGGTACTTTATTTTCTTTGACGATATTGCAGAAAGAGTTGCTTTCCTGATTATTGCCTCATTCCTCTCACTGTTGGCATAGAGGAAGGCAGTTGATTTTTGAGGGTTAATTTTATACCCTGCTACCCTTCCAAAATTTTGAATCAGCTCAAGGAGCTTGGGAGTAGAGTCTATAGGTTTCTTTAAATACAAAATCGTGTCATCTGCAAAGAGGGAAAGTTTTACTTCCTCTTTCCCTACTTGGACCCCCTTTATGCTTGCTTCTTGCCTTATTTCACTGGCTACCCTAGGACTTCTTAAAATTGTCACTGTTTGTATTCTTGCAAGAGAGATATAATGTGGTTGTTTTCTCATAGAGAATGAATTATAATTCCTTTAAAACATTCTGCCTAATCCAAAAATGTAAATAACAGAGATGTTTATATGTACATATAATATTATGTAAAGTATATATTACATAGTACATATAATAATATTATATGTATTTGTTTTGCTTCTCTCAAATGTAGCCTGCATTTGTCCTTGGGCAATTCATGTTCTAATTTATCTGGATCTTAGTATAAAAAGAGTAGAGGACTATTGCACTTGCCTTGATATTTTGCTTTAGCTTTGAAAGAAGCAGCTATTTTTATCTTGCTGATTTATTTATGAGACATAGAAGGATGCTTCTAGTGGAACATTCCTCTGAACTGGATACAAGCATCAAGGAAAAGCAAAAGTGATACTTTGGTTATAATAAGAGCCAATGCAACTAGTATCCTGATTGTGAATCAGGCCTTTTGTGACTGCTGTTGTTGTTTGAAAGGATTTCCTTTCTTGATTAGCTTTCATTCTCACCTGTTCCATACTGCTAGGTCCCTGCTGAGCTGACCCTGAGAATAAAGGTGTTTTTGTGAAATTTTCAATTCTGTTCCCTGCCATGTAGAGTTCAAAGTTTGCCTGAACCCCATGGAGCTTTTCGTGATTCATATGCAACTCCTGGGCCTTTGAAAATTACAGAATGAGAAAGAACAAGGCATAGGGCCAATATTAGATGGAAATCCTAAGACAATTGAGAGATCTTGTAAAATGCATCATCTACAATATATTTCACAATGTAACATAAAGAAACCTTTTGGCATCCACAACTCCTATACATTTCTCTGTCCACAGAACAGAAAATACAATAGATAATCAGTCTTTGCTGACTGTTTTTTTAGATAGTATAAATTCTTAACCACAATAGATTATATATTTTTTAACTTGTAAAGCAGTGAACTCCAATATAGAAAAATAAGCTGTTCTTAGCCAGGTACTGCTGCCTCACACCTGTAATCCTAACTACTCAGGAAGCTGAGATCTGAGGATTCTGGTCAAAGCCAGCACAGGCATGAAGGTCTGTGAGACTTATCTCCAATTAACCACCAGAAAATGGGAAGCGGCACTGTGGCTTAATGCAGTAGAGGTAATCTTGAGTGGAAGACCTCAGGGACAATGCCCAGGCCCAGAGTTCAAGCTCTAAGACAGTCAAAAAAATTTCTTGATGTGATCTAGAGAGACGTGACTTTCATTACATAAAATATGAAAATGATAAGGAGGGTTTTGCATAATACTAGAGGAATTCTAGTAATAGGGTGAGAGATTCAGATAGTAGAGATGGCTGAGGATCTTTTGAAAAGAACGTACACTAATATTACTTCTCAGGTTTTTTTTTTACTATAATTATTTTGTAGTAGGTCCTAAAATTTCAAATTTTACTTGATAATAGCATGTGTGCCGATAGTTGATCCTGGAGAGGGATAAATGAAGGTAAGTTGGAACCATGTTATTAGAAGAATAAAGAATAATGATAAATTACAGTAACCAAAGCTATTTTCTTTGAGCTCTTCAGGAATGCAAATGTACTTACTACTTGACACTATTCTATAGTATTTCATTGCAGAAACACACCTTAATTATTGAGGTTATAATGTGACTAATGTAAACATAGCCTAGAGATGATTAGCCAATGTTTTATAACCACTCTGGTTATATCACTTGGAGTTTCTTTCCAAGCAACACTGCTTTGAAGAATAATTGTGTTGCCAGTATTCTCTCATGTGATGATAATGAGTATGCAGCCAACTCTTGTCCAGAAACTGAATTGGAAATGAATTTTAGGGAAAAGAAAAAAGAAAACTAAGCTTCTTACTTGCACTTCTGGAGGAAAATCTAAATTATCTTAGTTTAAAAATGAATTAAAAGTCTGAATCCACTGGCTCACATCTGTAATCATAGCTATTCAGGATAATGAGGTCTGAGGATTGCGGTTCAAAGCCAGGCAGAAAGTCCCAGTGAGACTCTCATCTTTAATTAGTCACTCAAAACCTGGAAGTGGAGCATGGCTCAGAAGCATATACGAGTATCCATTAAAAAATATTGTATCATTTGTAAAGAACTGGAACAACCTATAAAACTTATGTCTAATGAAGGAATTCAGGCCCACAGAGACAAAAGTTCCATAATTTCTGTGTCATGTGAAACAAGAATCACCTTATAAATTTATGGGTAACTATGTTGAATGGTATGAAAGTGTATGCAAATGTATTAACTAAAAGATGGTAGATTCAAAGGAGAAACATCGCAATTCCTTAGAAAGACAAAGTCAAAGTTCAACAAAATAAACACCAGGAACCCAGTACTTCAATGTGGTCAGGTGGGGTGTAAGGGAAATGGGTAGAAAGATAAAGAGAAGAAGGAGATATCCTATAAAATTGAGAAAACTGAAGAAAGAGATGGTTTGGGTGAGATGGGTGAGAATGTTGAAAGGGGTGATAACGATTAAGATGAATAGTATTTATAAATTACTTCATTACATGGCAAATCCTTTGTACAACTACTTAAAGACAATGAAACAAGTAGTTCAGGCAGACATATACAATGGTATATTTGGAACAGGTTATTTTGAAGAGTGGGTTTCTTCTTAGACATTCTTACATCTATGAAATAGATACTTTAGAGTATGGTGAAATGTATTTGTATATAAATTCAGATCTATGTGTAGAGTAGAGAAAATGGCAAGACCTGAGAATTAACTGACAGTCTGGAAATCACTGGAAGCTAATAATTATGCTGGCTTCTCCTCGTGATTCCAAAGTGCAAACATGCATTAAACAGATTGCCAGATCCCCCAGGGAAGAGAGAAGGAAATGGCTGGATTAAAGTCAGAAAGCAGGGAGCCAAAAAAATCTTGTATTCATTACCATCTCCATCAATGAATATTTATCGAGCTCCCACTGAGATCCTAGTATCAAGGCACAGGAATTCTGAGAAGTAAATACAAGTTAGAGCAGTAAAAGTTCCCTCCAAGGTTGGTACATGGCAAGAAAAAGAATCCTAGGTGCCAAAGAGGGTAGAAGGAAGGGCCAGGAAAATGTAGACTCCTTTCTCAGCTATAAAAAACAAATAAATCATGTTCCAATGCATAAATAAATTCTTATTTATTTTTTGAAATTAATATTTTAGTGTGTTTTTAAAATCAATATTAACTTTATCATACACCTTTTCCTTTTGGGAACTTTCAAGTGCCTTCAAACTCGGGATAAGTGATTTTTTGACCTATAATAGGAAGAATAGTAGTTAATCATTATTCTTATAAAATACATTGTTATTCAAGATGAGGCTTTTAGCCTCCAAGAGCAGGATGTTTCGTAATATAATAACTATATCTTAGTAAAAGTATGGAGTGTTCACCCTCATATTGTAACTGGTGTTGCCTTCTAGTATGGTAATTTAATAGGATTGCTGGGTTATTTTGGTGAGGTCCTGATCATAGTCTCTAGTTATTTTACTTAAAAAGAAATTAAAACTGGATCTTATAGTCCTTCCTCCAGAGGAATTAAGTATAATATGGTAAATTCATGTCATTCAGAAACCCTAGGGACTAGTGTCAATCCAGACAAGGAGACTGGAGTGCTCTTTGAGGCAAATGTACTTTATTGTGATGCTCTTTCTCCTTCAACAACCATGCCTATCACTTTTCACCAGACTCAGCTGAAACCTGCTGAATGGGAGTGAACAATCATTAACTTACATCATTACATTAAAAATGCAAATCATTACCTCCCAGATGACTTTCAATGGAAATGCTACCCAGTGTAAAATAGTCACTCTAAATAAATCTCATTTTTTTTTCTTGGCGCAGGTCTAAATTTATTACACAAAACGTGCTAGCTAAATACAACTTGAGCGGTCACAGCCACATCATCAAATAGGGACACTTGTGTACGTGATTAAGGGCAGAGGTTATTCACACATCTCCCCTTTTTTCTTTATTTATGGACACTCATAATCAACTTAGCTAAGGAAAATATGGGTCCTGCTGCTGCGGAAATGGGCTTGGTGGGCCAAAGAGGACTAGGGTTAGGTGGGTTTCAGAAACGGGATTGGGGTAAATGGGAATCACAGCACCCATGTCCTCCCCAGCATACTTAATTGTTCATATCATAGTCCCCTGCTTGGGAGTCAAGTTTATTACTCCAGGCCTCCATAGTTCCTGTTTCTTCTGGCTCCCATGCTGGGGTAGGCATAGGATGAGGTAGCTTTAAGGAGAGTCTGTGGCATCCATGTCTGACAGAGCAGTCCAGGGTGGTTTAGTTCAGTGTCCCAGGCTGTACTGGTGAGGTCAGGAAGGTGGAGGCAGAACTCAAGTCAGCTGGCTGTAGCTGGTGGCTGTATCACTGAGAGACCATTTCGTGGTGGTAGGAACTTGTGGATTGCCTATTCCTGAAACTGGAAGGGCCAAATTTACATCTGAATAAGGACCTGCTGTTCTTTTCTGTGAGCTGGCTGGAAACAGTTACAAACATCAGATTTCCAGTGCCAGTCTGCAAAGGATTAGCGGGATGAAGTCCTGTCCTTTCTCTGGAGGCCTTTGCTTTTAACCCGGGCGTCTTTTCCGAAAAGGGTTATGATGGGAGGAGTTGCTTAGTCGTGCCCCATGTCTGGGCACGAGGGTGTCCCTCTCGGACACCCACGTGGTGGAGGTAAGATGGCGATGGAACCCACAAGTAATAACACAGACCCAGAGATCATGTCTCTTGGTGCAGGTCTAATAAATGTCATTTTTAAATTAGAAATAAACACAAAAAAAAACACACTGTCATCCTGGGGGTTATATTTTCTTGCCATTCTCTATATAGACATGTCTCTATTTCATTTTCTAGATTCCTTCACTAAGCCAGGTTTTGTCAACACTGGATTATTGAAAGTACTAGGTAAGTTTGCCTTCTGTCTGTCTTGTCTGTGTATTACTGTATTACAGGTTGCTTAGCAGCATCCCTAGATTCTAATTATGTGAAGCCAAGTTGTGTTTCCTATGTTCTGGCAATCAACATTGCCTTCAGAGATGGTCATTTTCCCTCAGGTTTGGTGGGTGTAGAATTTCCCCCAGTCAAGGATCACTAAGCTAAGTTTGGATATCTTTCTTCCCTAAACCACTATATATGTATGACTTGATCATTTCATTTACAAGGACAACAGTTTCTACATTGTATTGTTGTAGAGTTTTATATGTACCGTTGTCTTATACATTCTCTCTTTTGTTCAGAACATAAGCTTCCTAATGGGAACAAGGAGGTCTGTCTGCAAACTGTGTAATATATATGCTCTAACATCTCTGCCTATATTCCAGCCAGGTGTACTTTTCTTTTCCCAGCAATATGATCTAGCTTTCTCTCAAATTCAGTAGTATATATTTCACAGTCCTAAACTAACTGTTGGATACTAAATGAATGAAATCATGCACCTTTGAATTAATAGATAGGTAGGGGAAAATAGCAAATTAATAATTCCAATAGCCATCACTACCTCCATGTGGCCAAAGAAAGGCTTTCTTGTAAGAGCAATTTTTTTGCTTTATTTTATCCAGAGACTTTTAATCAGTTAAGATTATGCAATTGTTATCATGTTTTCCTACAATATTTTCTCCAAATATAAATCAAGCTCATCATTTCCTGCAAAGATGTTATCATCTACCCTTACCAAGGTCATCATAGCCTGAATATATAATAATTCTCCAAATAATAACAAAAGCTAAAATAAATAGATAAACACTAGGCATTTCATTAAGATTTTCTACTGTAAACACTGAAATAATTCAAGTGTTACATTCTGATTCACGAATTTAACATCCAGGTCTAGCATTTTGCACCCCAATTCTGTTTTCTTCAAAGTTAAACTTGTCCCTACAAAATTTATTTCGAAGAGATTATTGAGGAGCAATTGGTTCCATTGGGACTTTTTTAGTTCTGGAAGTAAACATTATTTTCTGTCTATCCAATATTTCCCTCATGTAACTGTGTGGCCTTAAGTAAACATATCCTCAGCTGATAGTCATTCAGGCCAGAAAATACGTCATATATTTTCAGTGAAAAGATAATGAGAAATTACTAACCACTTCTGAAGATCCCATGCTCCATCCTCCAATATTGAAGAACTAAACATTTCTTCTCTCAAATGAAGGTTTCTTCTTGAGAATATATTAATAAACCACATGAATCCAAACAGCTGGTCTTCTTGATGTTATTTGAATAAGACTGTCGGCTTTTAGAATGTGTTCTCTGAAAACTTGCTTTGCTGACTCTTTTATGTCATATTCCTCTAAGTTTCATATTTAATTTTATAATCCATATTTTTCTGTACACTTTATGTGAAAAAAACAATAACCTTATCTATGTTATTTCTGGAGTTCTTTACCTTCTTATTCCATTTTAATTTTTCCAACAACAAAGACATAAATAATACAGGTTTTAATTTTTTTCCTTAATATTTTCGCATGATAGAATTAGATGCCTCATAAAGCAAGGACACTTTTGCTATCTTTTGTGTTAGAAGGTTGTACATAGTAGTTTCTCAATAGAAATTTGATTAAGGACTCAACTACCTTCTTTATTATCAAGTCAAATTTCAGGTACTTCCTTCAAAGAGTGAGAAATAGTGAAGAAAAACCTAAAAGGTCAAATTATGGGGCTGGGAGTTGGGCCTAGTTGGAGAGTGCTTGCCTAGCATACACGAAGACCTGGATTTGATTCCTCAGTACCATATACATAGAAAAAAGTCGGAAATGGTGCTGAAGTTCAAGTGGTAGAGTACAAGCCTTGAGAAAATCCAAGGACAGTGCTCAGGCTTTGAGCTTAAGTGCAGGACTGGCAAAAAAAAAGCTCAAATTATTTGTATTCTATACTATGACTATTTTTCTATGTCACCTGAGATAAATAAAAGCCAAAATTGTACCGACAACTTATTGAATATAGTGTATTGAATCTAATTGAATATATATATATTCTTTAACTTGATCAAAGATTTAAGAAAATATGTATATATGAATAGAAAATGTTTAAAGCAAGTCAGTAATTGTTTTTATTTTGTTTAGTACCCAGCCTTGAAGCTTGAACTCAGGGCCAAGGGGCTGTTCTACCATTGAAGCCACAGCTCCCATTTCAACTTCTTTATTTATTTTAGTGGCTAATTGGAAATGATCTCATGGATGTTTCTGCCTAGACTGTCACTGAACCTTAATCCTCAGATCTCAGACTCCAATATAGAGAAGATTACAAGCATAAGCCACTAGTGCCCACTTTGTTAATGCTTTTTGAAAAGAAGCTGAGAAAGATATTGAAATATGGTCAAAGGGGCAGATTTATGCACAGTGCACTGTGTTCAATTAGGAAATTGTCACATGAAACGGTCATAAACAAGTAAATGTACACTTAAAAATAAAGTAAAATATCCATAATATATTTTAAAGATACTTTAAATAGTTCAAATAGAACCTCTAAAAGTAAATAATACAATAATATAATGTACTAAAATTGATGATACATATATTGTTGATGTATATAAATTTCAATGTGCATTACATCTTATTAAATTATTACATTTCATAGTAGTACTTCTCATTATTTTTTAGATTTCATAGTCCACTGATATTTAATGTGTGTTCATATCTAATAAATATGTTATAAAACTAATGAAGAAGTGGTACTGTGGCTCAAGTGGTAGAGCAATAGCCTGAACTGAACTGCTCAGGGTCAGTACCCAGGCCCAGAGTTCAAGCCCGAGGACTGGTAAGAAAGAATGAAAAAAAGAAAGAAAGATCTAAGACTAGCATTTAATTCCAAAATATGAATTAGTTAAGTGTACTTTAAAAAGAAAGTTAATAAACACTGCTTAAAAAATAAAGACTTTACAATGGAGATGAGGGTAGAGCCAAGGGGAGAGGAATAGAGGATTAAAGAGGGAAAATGAGAAAATGCAATTAAGACTTCATTGTATACACAAAAGAATTGAGAAAAATAAGGGAAGGAGTGGGTTGAGGAGGGATGAAGATGTTGAAGGGATGACATAGGTCAGTGTATATATAAACTGCCTTGTTAAATGGCAAAATTCAACACATAACCTAAACATTGACATGTGATGAAAGGGGTAGATTGGGAGGGGAGAGAGAATATTGGGGGATGACACTGATCAAGATACACTGTATTCATAAACTGGTTTGTTGAATGGCAACTCCTTTGTACAACTATTTACAGGCAGCAAGAACATTCAACAAATTAAAAACTTCAAAATTATTCTCAACACATAAATCCTAACTCTATTCCTACCTGGAAGAGGGGCCCACTTAGATAAGATACACACACACACACACACACACACACACACACACACACACACACTAATACTTTCTACTATTTCTTGTATCTGGTCACTTTTAGTTACACTATTGGCCCATATGATGAAAACACTTCCAGCTGAAGTTTTTGCTCTAAGTACCATCACATGTGGAATTATGAATGGCCATAACACACCTTGAATTTGATGAAATTAATAACATTGTTGCAAAGAACAGGTGAAAATATCTGGGCCAGGCAGGGGGGATTTACCTGGTGATAATAATGTAAGTGAAGTGGAATGTGACATTCTAATTCATCTGAACTTATCTGTGTCTACTTTTCCTTGTTCAAACTCTCTATAAAGTTCAGACACCTAAACTGCAAAATATTTATACTGTTACCAGCCTTGTCTGGAAAGGATAAAACATGGCCTTTACCTATGAACATTTTGTGATTTAGGTGTACATATTAAATGGCCAGCTAATTCAGACTAAAAGGACATACATGAGTAAGTGCCAAAGGAAATCACAAACTTATTTGCTCAGGTTAAACTCTCAGTTTTAGATGCTACATCTATACAGTATTTATTGGTGAGATTTGAATAGATACTGTCCTCGATAGTTTATGTATTAATTAATCTTTGTAGTACTCATATAAAAGTTTAATTACCATCTTCAAAACCTACAACTAGGAACTAGAATTAAGATTTAGACAATTAATCTGATTCTATAACATTTAGAACCACCATACACCCAAGTATTCTCCACTAAAACTCTACTAGTAGTTGTACTACCTAGAGCTGAAACCAAAACTAAGAATTCAACATATGTAACATTCCTGAAATATAAATGCTTAATAATTAGACAGTAAGTGTTTTTAGATTGGCCAGCAATGATAGCATTTTTCTTTTTGAATTTTCTTTCTTCTTTTATTCAACATGTCTTCTTCTAGTTTATTGATCTGGAGAACCATGCTTTCAAAATCTGATATTTCTTCATTGGCATTTCATATGTTCAACCTGAATGTCTCTCCATCTGCTTCTTGCTTATGCAACTGAGTTTCCATTTAGTTTATATCTGCTGTCTGTATTTTCTGTGCAACAACTGGTCTACTGCCTCAGAAACACCTAGACCCTTGTATTGATCATGCCACGCCCTTCCTAATTTTGGAATTCTGTCATTGGCAAGTTATGTTCCACTAAGTAAGTTAAATTCTGTAATGATATACACTTTGTTCTGTTCACTGCTCCAATATGCAAGCAGACGATATTAATGAAACTAATGCGAAAACACAGGGGTCCTACTTCCAAGCTGCTGTCTACTTTAGTAGTTAAAGCAATTTCTAATGGCAAGTCTAATTTTTCCATCAAAACATTTATTTATAACAAATAAGTATAATAGATTGACAGAATTTTAGATTTCCTTCAAAGTGTGAATAGGAACCTATAGATATATTGTATAAAAGAATATTGTTTGACTTATTCTATCATCTGCCAGTTAATCCATTATGTTCTTTCATACTTGATTTTTTTTTACTCACAGAAAAAGATAAAGTAACTGAAGCAATTTAAGTATTGAGAAGCCTCCAGGAGAAAGCAGAGAAAAGCTTTTTCCATTGCTCACCTAGCTGTGAACTCAGCAGGTAGTTCCTCCATTCTTTTGGCTTTAAGTCAGCTGGAGGAAAGGCTTGTCACATGAAGCTCCCTACCATGTGCTGTTAAGTCCTTTCAAATCAATATTAGTTTGCAAATAATTGCTTGCTCAATTTAGAAAAACTCCATAAAATGGGAATTTAACCTTCTTTGTGTGAAGATTCATTGTTAAACTGCAAAATCCTAGAAGATTTCAAAGGATTGCCTGTGTTTTATTCTACTAACACAGCCAGGGAAAGGAAAGCTATTTCAGAATTAGAGACAGAGGAATGAAGAAAGATACAGACACCCAAAGACTAGGATGAGGAGGGAAACTAAACAAAGCCAATGAATAAAGACTTCATTCATACTTCACCATGCAGATGGATATTCGTAGGAGACAGCAACCTAAACATTTAGATGAGTAAACTGCACACCAGTTAAGTTTCAGATTTGTCATAAGATATTTCTAATTATTAAAAATTGACCAAATTCTCATATATTTAAAGGTATGCAAAAAGGATATAGACACAAACACTCCAAAAACTGCTGAAACTACTAATACAAAAAGCTAATTGCAGTTATACTTATTGAAGCTTTAGGAAACAATATGTCAGATACTGAAAGAGCTTTTGGAGTAAATGAGCTGCATATTGGCAGGACTGATTATAATAATGGAAAGTATAGTCAATTCAATAAGAGTAGTTGTTTATCTAAACATCTGAAAGAGATAAAATCTTTTAAAAAACTAAAAATTCAGACTTGAGATGGACTCTCCAAATCAACGGAAAAGATCAAGTGATACCCTGGAAATGTATCTCAGTATCAAACTATCTCAGATAATCCAAGTCATGTTCCATTTTGTTCCAATTACCGAAGACCCATAATTACAGCTATTCTTCATGCTTTATAAAGAATACTTTTACCTTTTAAAGTTTATTGTCAATTCTCTTAAGATATTCTTCAATCGCATACACTTTATTGAGCACCAACAGGGCCTAAAGCTATGTGAGTATCAACAACAGCAAAATGAGCCAGATACCATTTCTGACTTTTAAGATACCATCTGAACTCACATTTCTAAAGGGTTCCCCTGTAGAATAACAAATAGACCTACAGTTAACAAGAAAAGGAGAGTAGTAAGGTGATGAATGTCTGTACCAACATATATTCAGGAGGAAGAAAGCAAAAAAAAAATTGAACAAATGCTGTAAGTTTAGCGAATATTTCCAAGATCCTATCTTTAAACAACACAAATGATGAGTGGATCAACAAGATGTGGTATCTGTACACAATGGAATTCTATGCTGCTGTCAGAAAGAATAACATCACCCCATTTGTTAGGAAATGGAAAGACTTAGAAAAAATCATATTAAGTGAAGTAAGCCAGACTCAAAGGAACTTAGGCTCAAAGATTTCCCTCATTTGTCATAATCCGTAGAAACCTTGGGCTCTCCTAGCAGAGATTTGCAATAGAGCAAAACCTTGATACAAAAGGCCATATAGTAGGACACTAAATGAAAGGATCTCTAGGATACAGAAACATAAGCTATATAATGAATGATTGTTGTTCTTAAGGTACTATGTTACCTCACATCTCTTTTGCTGTCCCTTGGTTAACTCATATTGTTACTGTATCTCGCTTTGTTACCTGATATATTGGATATATTTGTATTTGGTTATTTGAAATTGGATAGGGAAGGGGGGAAAACAAGATGAGGGGTGGGGGTGGGGGTGGGGGGTAAGGAAATGGGGACCAAGACATGTGAAAGGGTATCAATGTATGTGACTTAATGCACAATCTATCTGGCAAATATCATGTAACCCTTCTATTATTTACAATAATAAGTATATGAAAAAAACACAAAACCAGATAACCAAACAAGTAAGCTAATAACATCATCATCATCATCAACAACAACAATAAGCCAATGTAAGGCTACATGTCTCCTCACAACTATTTGGTAGAGGAACATAGGATTGTAGTTCAGGCAGGGCTTAGTAAGTTTATCTCACAGTCATGTCTGAAAAGCACATAAAATAACAACTACAACAACAACAAAAAAAACAAATAATGGAGACATTACTTAAGTGTAAGTATTCTACCTGGAAGGTAAAAGGTCATGCGTTCAGTCTCTACTTCTGCCGGAAATCAACAACAACAAAAAAATAGAATGAATTATGCAATATGATTGCCTATCTAACTGAAGAGATATTATTATTAATATTAGTATTTTTATATTGTTCAAGTCAGGAAACTTTTGCGAGTGACAGATTGGGCCAGTTATTATTGGTCTGGACCAAAGAATAAAAACTGAGACTAAGCAATAATCTAGAAGATTTGGCTTTGTATGTACAAACAATTTCCTGTAATGGATTATGTTTACCAAAATATTACATGTTTCCTGCTTAATTCAAATGTAAGCTTACTTAGACCTCAGCATTGTGAATCTGATCTCTCTCTCTCTCTCTCTCTCTCTCTCTCTCTCTCTCTCTCTCTCTCTCTCTCTCACACACACACACACACACACACACACACACACACTAGTATCTGAAGTAAAAGTTTGCCAATGGCTCATGACTGTAATCTTTTTCCTAATTTTTTATTGTCATAGTACTGGGATTAGAGTTACTTTCATACAGTAGTGAGTACATTACTTCTTGAACATTGTTACCCCCTTCCCATGTTTTCTCCTACTTTCCCTCCTTCTCTCTTCCAGGTTGTAGAGCTCATCTCCAATATATCATCTTGTGAATATTGCTGTTCCCCTGGTTCATCCTTTCTTATTTGACTAATTGTCTTGGTTTTTCCTCTTCCCTTCCCTAATTCAAATAAGCAAATGAATGTACAATGCACCAGGTATCAAAGTAAGATAAATCAGTAACAGAGGATAAACCATAAGGGAAAGAAAAAAGAGAAAAAGAAAAAAAAAGTAAAGAAATAACTTCACGTAGAACATTGAAAGCAACAATCACAAGGAAAAAAATCTGTTTCCCTATCCTGAAGATCATTTCACTTAACCTCTTCCTATATAGCCATATGCACATAGCTTTTGAGCTATTGTGCTCCTCAGCTAGGAAAATCCTAGACATATACTAATTATTATAAATGAGGGAAACATAAAACCTATGCTCCTTTGGGACTGGCTTACTTCGCTTAATATGATTTTTTTCCAAGTCTTTCCATTTCCATACAAATGCGCCCAAGTCATTCTTTCTGGTAGCAGCATAGAATTCTATTGTGAATATATATCACATCCTCATCCATTCATCTACTGAGAGGCATCTGGGTTGTTTCCATCTCCTAGCTATGGTGAGTAATGCTGCAATGAACATAGTTGTACTGGTAGAGTTTGTATGACCTTGTTTCTGAACATTACCCAGGAGGGGGATTGCTGAATGATTCTAATCTTTACTCAGAAGGCTGAGTTCTGGGGATTATAGTGTAATGCCAGTCCAGGAAGGAACAACCTTGCGAGTCTTCTCCATTTAAGTATCAAAATGCCAGGAATGGAGCTGTGACTCAAGTAGAACTGTTATCTGAAGTGTGCCAATAGCCTGCTTCTGTAATCTTAACCACACAACACAGGAGGCTGAGATCTGATGATCATGGTTCAAAACAAGTCCAGGAAGGAAAGAACATGAACATCTTATCTTCCATTAAGCACCTAAATAGCACAAAGGCAGTTCTGCCTCAAGAAATAGAGTGCTATTGTGCCAGTAATAAGACTGGCACTATCTGTCTATCTATAACTATCTACAATATTTCTCTATATATGTCTATAATATCTATCTATAATATCTATAGTTATGTATAACTATCTGTACTTCTATATTTAAGTATATATTTACGTATAGCTGTATGTTTATGTGTATATACATTTATATATCTGTATGTATGCATATTTGTATATAATCACTTTTGCATAGATATGTATATGCATGCATGTATGCATGTATACACTCATATGCATCTCCTTATATAAGAATATATACATATATGTATACACGTATAGATACGTAGTACATATGGACAGATGCACAGACAATTGTGTCACAGTATAGTAAAACAATGCATTTTCAGAGTACTGGTATTAGTCATAATTCAACTTTTAACCTAGACTGCATCATTCAGATGCTGCATTCAGAACTCCATGAAATCAATTTGTAGATTCAAATGAATGGGAAGAATTTTCATTCACCTACTGAAAAGTTACTTTATTCCCATGATTCTAGGACTTCACTACAATTGAATACATCAGATACATTTATATCCTTAGCAAGAAATCTTGCCAGTACCCACCATCAACCCCACCCCCACCTGCACTACACACATACTGTATCTGCTGTGCTATCCCTGTAGCTGTGTTGCTTAGCTCTTCTTTCAAGGAAATATTTGCTATTCAGCCACACAAATTGTAGTTAGCTGACAGTTTCTAGCTGTAAGATCCTTGAGGGACTGCCTCAGCTTTTGAGTTATGGCCATGAAATTATGAGACTGCTCTTGATATTCAGATGGTCAGGGATTATATTTTAGAGCTTTCACCTTCACTGGGATTCCTCTAATGTGCATTCTCCTTCCTCAAGGCCCACAGTTGAACTGGCAAACATTTTTGTCAGAGGATTATCACAATCTGCATCACTCCTACCTAAGCTTACCTTCTCCCTTCTGTTATTTTTCACAAATGCTAATCTCTAGAAAACCTCCTGCATTCTAAATCCCATCACACCATATGTTTCCTAACAGTCAAACCTAAAACACACAAACTATCTGATGCCTGGTACCATCAATTCTTACCTGAAAAATTATTGCAAGGTCTGTCATATACTTTCCAATAAACATGTTCTCTGACTATATATTTCAATAGAATTACCTGATCTTATTGTAGGGGAAGGAAGTATGTCTCCACAGAAATTTAAAAAAAAAATTTGCCTCTTGTGGGGCTTGAACTCAGGGCCTGAGCACTGTCCTTAGACTTTTCTCAAGGCTAGAGCTCTACCACTTGAGCCACAGCACCACTTCCAGCTTTTTTCTATGTATGTGGTACTGAGGAATCAAACCCAGGTCTTCGTGCAAGCACTCTACCACTAGGCCAGACTCCAATCCTCCACAGAAACTTTTATGAAAGCTCTAAACCTAAAGCAAAAAAAAAAAAAACTCACATAAAAACATATACATTGTTCATTTTTAGGGATTCATGGGAACTTTATTTTAGAATCGGTCTGTGGAGCTGACATGATAAATTCGTGTTCTGGAATGAAACTTCTAGTTCATATGGTTTACAATAGAAAATTGATAATTACTCATCGAATGGCATTGTTTTTGGATTCTAAATAATGATGTTGATTGTTTTGGTAAAAAATTTACAGTGGGTATCTTTTGCATATACATTAACAATATTTTGTCAGCCATAAATTACCTTATACAAATTGACAACTTTACCTCTTACATAGACATTGAAAGAGAAATTAGAAACCCAACTCTGATGTTTCTTCAGAGCATTTAGTAAATTTAGGCATAATTTTATCTCTTCATTCATAGGTAGCACATACTTTAAAATATAACTATAGTATTACCAGTTGAAAAGAAAACAAATTAATACATATACTTAAGGAAATGCAACACTATGTCAAAGAAGTATGCTGAGTACCAGAATAATCCTTTCCCCCCCAAAAATAGATGAGATTTGCTGCTGTTTGGTCTTCTTTGATTTTACCTTTCAGTAATTAATTAGCATGCCTCCTGACATGCGCTCCCACATGTCAATTTATAATATTCCCTGAGTAGCTTGTGACATACCCCTTTTTCATTTGCTACCTCAGTGTAGGCAACAATGGAAAGTAGTCTTCTGTAGAATCAATCTCCAGATATGTGTGAGTGGCCAATGTTTGACCATATAGATATAAGCTCATTAGGAAAAATTCATAAAGGAAATATCTAGGAGGAATCAGGTGAGGTTTCATAAACTGCAGATAAGTTTGCACTGATATTGTTGTTCAGACATTCTGCATTATATTTGAACTGCATATCTATCATTCTACTCATCCATGAAAGTATCTGCATTTGCTATAACAGATCAATCATCTTTCTCTTTAATTGTTTACTTTCTTTGTGGAAAAAAGCATTTGTATATGACAGTGATTGCTTGTTTTGTGACTATGTTTCCTAAGGATCTTTGGCATATTATTAATGATTTCTTTAAATCATAAAATTTTACCTAGTAATTTATTTTCCAGAAAAGTCTCCCTGATTTGCTTCATTATTAGTAATGGGTGACACATTGTAAAAAAAAAATAGAGTTTTGAAAGTTCTGGATGAGATTGTTACAGCTGGTTTTATTTTTAGTGCAAAGTTCCTTAGAATTTTAATTGATACTTGTACAAAAATTTATAATGCCCCATTTAAGTCAGTATTTTTTGTTAATATAATAATTTTGAGATTCATTCATACAGATGCATGGTAGCATCAATTTATTTCTTTTTATTACTACAAAGAAAAACATTGTAGGAATATAATGCACATTATTTATTCACCTATTGAGAGACATTGGAATTGTTTTTATTTAATGACTAATATAAGTAAGATCTGGCATGGACAAATGTCTTCATTTTTCTTGAATAAATTATTTGTTTCATGCAAATGAATATGTTTAAAATTGTAAATCTTGAAAAAAATCTAGAGATCGGCGGAAGATGGCAGCGATTCATTGTGAGATGTACTGAGCTCCTGCCAAGATTCGAATTCGAATTCTGGCAGCGTAGGGGACAGTTTTTTTTTTTTTTTCTTCTTTTTTTTTTTTTACCAAAATTGATCCTAAGTAAACTTTAGCACCACAGAGGAAAAAGGCAGAATACCAGCGTGAGAAGACAGTGTGGAGCTCTGCCAGCCGCAGAGCGGCCGGGGAGACAAAAGCTCTTCTGAATCAGAGCAGAGACAGCGCTCTACAGCAGCACAGACCCCCTGGCTGCAGACAGAGCCACACAGAGCCTGCACGAGCCCAGAGCCGACACCCGGCCGTGCACTGACCTGCCAGCTTCACGGAACCAGAGAATCCAGTAATTTGTGAGTACCTCCGAGGAGAAGTTTTCACTTCTGCTCCGGGAACAGCATTGGAAGGGAGCCCCTACCCCACCAGCTGAGAGCAGCGCCGTCTTGACTGCTGGCAAGAACACAGGCCAAAGCAATTGGAGCCTGAGAGGTGTTGCTGACAGTGCCACCTTTCTAACTGGCAAAGGATTTCTCAGAGATCCCTTAGCCAGAAAACTGGCCAAAGAGCTGCTGAAGTCCGTCCCCTGTACCGACCACAAACTGGGTAAACAAAGCCACCCTCAGATCTTTCAGCTTTGTTTTACCAATCAAGCAATCTGATCCAAAAAACCGCAAAGCCAAATCACAAAAGAAAAAGACATTGTGAAGTGTTTAGATCCTGAAATTAGTGGAGACAGAAGTTTCCTGTCCCTCCCCCCCAAAAAAAGAAAACTGAAGAATACCCTTTTTTTGTTGTTTTTTTGTTTTTTGTTTTTTTTTTGGGGGGGGGGGGTTTGTTTAGTTTTTTTGTATGTGTGCTCTGTTTTCTTTTATTTTGTTGTTGTTTTCTTTCTTTATTCTTTTTAAAATTTGTATCATTGAAATCTCCTATATCTACCACCCTCTTTTCTCTATATATTCTTCTTATTAATCTTCTTATTTTCATGTTTTATCTAAGTTCATCCAAACTTTATACTCAAATATTCTACCTGTCTATCCCCTTAGCTCAGTTATCCTTACACAATACCCTTTCTTCACTACTATAATAATTTTACACTCCTACATTATTCTTTTCCTACCTCCCTTGTCGTCTTTCATATTATTTTTCTATCGCTGGTCCTCTGTTCATCCTTCAACTCTAATAATGCATGGATCTACATTTGATGGTTGTTGAGCAATGCTGTGTATCTAGGTGTGCAATTATACTCTAGGTCCAGAGGGACTTAAATACAATAGAGATTGGATTGAGGGGCTTATTGTCTTGGTCATAAATTGGTAATCTGTGGTTGTATTAGATTTGTATGTAAGTGCACAAAAAGAAAGAGAGAGTAGATGTTACCAATCTAAAAGAGCGAACATCTACTGTCAGCCAACTAAAAAGGTCTAGGTTGGTTATATCTGAAAAATTATAATCTTGTTTAGTATTAATCTTGCCCCCATTTTCAAATGGGCAGAACAAGAAACTTAAGAAAAATGTCAAATCAAAGAATAGCATCTCCCACCCAACATAAACAGGCAATGGAGCAGTCACTGGCAAATCTAGAGGAGAGCCTTCCAAATGCTATACAAATCCAATTGATAAACATCAGTAATGAAAAATGTGAAAACATAAAGAAAGAGATAAGGGAGGAAGTCACAGCTAAACAAGAGGAAACCATAAACAAGGTGATATGTGAAAAAGGGGAAGCCATAAAGGAGGCCATAATAAAGGTTTTTCAAAGAAAAATGGACGAATTCATAGAATATACAAACAAAAAGGTGACTGAACTCCAACAAATGTCCAAAGAGAATAAAGCTTCTGAGCTAACCACTCAAATGGAAATCAAGGAGCTAAAGAAATCCATACATGATCTAAAACAAGAGATGCAAGGCATCAAAAATGAGCAATTAGAAGCAAGGGAGATGAAGAATAAAGTAGAAAGCTTTGAAAGCAGGTTAGACAATGCAGAAGAGAGAATTTCCGGGGTTGAAGATAATTTAGTTGTTATAGAGATAGAACAGAAAATGAGTCAATACAAATATAGGAAATATGAGAAAACGCTACAGAAGGTCCAAGATACAATTAGGAAGCCTAATTTAAGGCTAATTGGTATTGAGGAGGGTCTGGAGAAAGAGGTCAATTGTATTGGAAATATACTTCAGGGAATCATCTCAGAGAACTTCCCAAACATCCAGAAGGGCAGGCCCATCCAGATACAAGAAGCTTTTAGAACCCCAAACATACCTGACGAGAAAAGGATCTCCCACCACCACATTATAATCCTAACTGGATCAATAGAGACCACAGATAGGATCCTGAAAGCAGCCAGGGAGAAGAGAACAATCACCTATAAAGGCAAACCAATCAGAATAACCCCAGATTTCTCAGCAGAGACCATGCAAGCAAGAAGTGATTGGAGGATGTATGTCATGCCCTTAAGTCAAATAACTACCAACCAAGAATACTGTACCCTGCTAAGCTCTCATTCATAACTGAGGGATCAATAAAAACATTCCATTACAGGAAAAACTGCAACACTATGTAGCAACAAAACCAACATTACAGAAACATTCTCAAAGATGTTCTACACATAGAAAACCAACACAAATGTAATACAGAGAAAGACATGGCACCTAAAACTCATAACATCTAAGTACCAAAAGAACTATCAAGACACAGGCACTAATGAAAGCTTTTAAAAATGGCAGGAACTAATAAATATTTCTCAATCCTGACTCTCAATACCAATGGACTTAACTCTCCAATTAAATGACATAGACTATCTAATTGGATTAAAAAGCAAGATGTGTCTTCAAGAGACACATCTTACCCCTAAAAACAAACATTGAAAGTGAGACGTTGGAATAAACTCTATCAAGCTAATGGCCCCCATAAACAGGCTGGAGTTGCCATCCTCATATCAGATAAAATAGACTTTAAACTAAAATTAGTGAGAAAAGACAAAGAGGGTTACTACATACTACTAAAGGGATCTTTCCTCCAGGAGGACATAACCATACTAAATATCTACACACTGAATCCCGGAGCTCCAAACTTGATGAAGAAAACTTCACTTTCACTGAAACCATACATAGATCGAAACACACAGATTGTTGGTGACTCTAACACACCGCTCTCACCTTTGGACAGATCAACCAGGCAAAAACTCAATACAGAAAACTTAGAATTAAACAACTGTATAGAACAACTAGATCTAACAGACATCTGTAGATTATTCCACTCATTAACAACACAATGTTTTTTTTTCAGCAGTTCATGGAACATTTTCCAAAATAGACTATATTTTACAGCATAAAAAAAATCTGGGCAGATTCAGAAACACTGAAATTATTCCCTACACTCCCTCAGACCACAAAAGGCATCAAATTGGAACTGGACACACATTTCCACCAACGAAAACCCTGTAACTCATGGAGATTGAACAACATATTGTTGAATCACCAATGGGTCATCGAAGAGATCAGAAAAGAAATCCAACAGTTTATGAAATTTAACAAAAAGGAGCACACAAAATACCAGCTCCTTTCGGACACGGCAAAGGCAGTACTCAGAGGAAAATTCATAGCTATGAGTGTCTACAAGAACAAATTGGAAAAAATGCAAACCAACAATTTAGTGTGTCACCTTAAACTCCTGGAAAAAGAGCAATAAACCAATCCTAATCCCACTAGAAGGAAGCAAATTATTAAAATCAAAGCAGAGTTAAATGAATTTGAGTCTAAAAAAAATATAGAAAGAATCAACAAAACAAGGAGTTGGTTCTTTGAAAGAATTAACAAAATTGGCAGACCCTTAGTAAAACTTACCAAAAAAGAAGGGAGCATACCGAAATAAACAAAATCACAGACGAAAATGCTAATATCACGACAGAAATTACCAAGATCCAGAATATCATGAGGGAATACTTCTCAAACCTTTATGCCAACAAATTTGAGAATCTAAAAGAAATGCATGAATTCCTAGCCAATATTAACATACCTACACTGAACCAAGAAGAACTAACCCAACTAAACAGGCCTATTTCAAGCACTGAAATAGAAATGGCAATAAGAGACCTTCCACCTAAGAAAGGCCCAGGGCCAGATGGATTCACAGCTGAATTCTATAAGGTCTTCATAGCAGAGCTCACACCAATACTTCTCAAGCTCTTCAATGAAATTGAAAATGAAGGCTCTTTACCAAACTTATTCTATGAAGCCAGTATAACCCTCATCCCCAAACCAGATAGAGATTCATCAAAGAAAGAGAACTATAGACCTATTTCTTTGATGAACACTGATGCAAAACTTCTCAACAAAATACTGGCCAACTGTCTACAACAACTCATCAAAAAAAATTATACACTACGATCAAACAGGATTCATCACAAGGAGGCAAAGCTGGTTCAACATACGCAAATCAATTAATATAATTCAACACATCAACAGGAGCAGGGGCAAAAATCAAATGATTGTCTCAATAGATGCAGAAAAGGCATTTGACAAGATCCAACACCTCTTTATGTTAAAAGCTCTGGAGAAACTAGGAATGCATGGAACATTCCTCAGCATAATAAAGGCTGTGTATGACACACCCACAGCTAGTATTATACTTAATGGCGAAAAGCTAAAGCCATTCCCTCTAAAATCAGGAACGAGACAAGGATGCCCACTCTCTCCACTTCTCTTTAACATAGTATTGTAATTCCTAGCCAGTGCAATAAGGCAAGAAGCAACCATAAAGGGGATCCAAATAGGGAAAGAGGAAGTAAAACTTTCCCTCTTTGCAGATGACATGATCCTGTATTTGCTTCATCTTAAATTTGTCTTTTCTGTAATATTTTATGTTGGAAAATTAAAGATTTGAAAAAATATAGATAGCATTTTGTGTGTTTAAATAAATATACATATGTTCATATATTGCTAATATTAGAAGTTAAGATTGTTAGATGATTTTAACTTTAAAAGCCATAAATTTTCCTCTTAACTATGCAATAGCTGAATAGCACAATTTTTGTATTCAATTCAAAAGCAGTGTGGCAGTGCCTCAAAAGGCTAAACATAGAACTCCCCTATGACCCAGCAATTCCACTACTTGGCATTTACCCAACCACCCAGAAACAAGGACATACTAAACCCACTAGCACAACAATGTTCATTGCGGCACTATTCACCATAGCAAAGATATGGAACCAACCTAGATGTCCCTCAGTTGATGAGTGGATCAACAAGTTGTGGTATTTGTACACAATGGAATTCTATGCTGCTGTCAGAAAGAATGACATCGCCCCATTTGTTAGGAAATGGAAAGACTTAGAAAAAATCGTATTAAGTGAAGTAAGCCAGACTCAAAGGAACTTAGGCTCAATGGTTTCCCTCATTTGTCATAATCAGTAGAAACCTTGGGCTCTACTGGCAGAGATTTGCAATAGAGCAAAATCTTGATACATAAGGCCATATAATGTGAAGCTAATTGAAAGGACCTCCAGGATATTGAAACAAAAGCCATATAATGAATGATTGTTGTCCTTAATGTACTATGTTGTCTCTCATCTCCTTTGCTGTCCCTTAGTTATCTCATATTGGTATAGTATCTCACTTTGTTATCTGATATATTGAATTTATTTGTATTTGGATATTTGAAATTTGATAGGGAAGGGGGGAAAACCAAGACGGGTGTGGAGTGTGGGGGGTGAGGGAAACGGGTACCAAGACATGTGAAAGGGTATCAATGTATGTGAATTAATGCACCTTCTATCTGGCAAATATCATGTAACCCTTTTACTAATTACAATAAAAAAATAAAATATAAAATTTAAAAAAAAGCATAATTTTCCTTGTGATTACTTTTTAGTAGTGGATTATTTAAATTTCTGAATAATTTTCTAATACTATCCATTTTGTTTAAGCATGGAATGAGTGACTTCTGTTCTTACAGTCATAAAATTCATTATATGTGACTGGAATGCTTATGATTTTTTGTAAAAGGACTTCTAAATGATGATTGTGTGAAATAATTTAATGAGTTTGTGTATCTTTCTTGAATTCCTGCCTTATATTTCCATAACTATGGAGTACTTTTTTTTTTTTTTTTTTTTTTGCCAGTCCTGGGCTTGAGCTCAGGGCCTGAGCACTGTCCTTGGACTTTCTCAAGGCTAGAGCTCTACCACTTGAGCCTCAGCACCACTTCTGGCTTTTATCTATGTATGTGGTACTGAGGAATCGAACCCGGGTCTTCATGCATGCTGGGCAAGCACTTTAACCACTAGGCCAAACTCCCGGCCCCTATGGAGTACTTTTTAAACATCAGGTAAAATTTAAGACTTCTCTAATTTTATCTATAATTCTGGTCATTTTAATTGTGTGTATTTTGGACCTCTGAGGTTATGGGTTTAGCTTACCAGAATTGTTGACTTCTCATTATATGGATTCTTTAACACAACAGGTAAATTAGAAGCTGCAGCCAGGCATTAGTAGTCAAGCCTATAATCCTAGCTACTGAGGAAGCTGAGCTGGGGATCACAGTTTAAAGCCATTTGGGGCACCATTGTCCATGAGAGTCTTATCTCAGGTAAACTAATCAAAATAATAAATAAATAAATAAATAAATGCCAGAAGTGGAGCTGTGACTTAAGTAGTAAGGCACTAACTTTGAGCATACAGGTTCGGGGACAATGAACATGGTTGTGCCGGTGGCATTAATATGACCTGGTTTGTGGTCAGTTTGATAACTGTGCAGGAATGTGATTGTTGGGTCAGGGATAAGCTCTCTCTTTAGTCTTTTGAAGAAACTCCATATGCATTCCAGAGTGGTTGAACAAATTTACATTCTCACCAACAATATAATAGCCAGTGTAGTAGAATTCCCTGTGTCCATATCCCTATCAGTAACTGTCATTGCTAGTTTTCTTATTGATGGTCATTCTCACTGGCATGAAGTAGACTCTCAGGGTTGTTTTGATTCACATTATTTTTTTTATGGCCAGAGATGTTGAACATCTCTTCATGTGTCTATTGGCCATGTTTAATTCTTCTTTTGAGAAGTCTATCTGTAGTGATTCATTCCGTTTTTCAACAACTGTGGGTTGTTGTTTCTTTGAGGAACTGTTGTCTTGTGGGTGAGTTAATTTTAGAGCTCTAAGTATATGTCAGATATAAAGCCATTGATACATAGCTAGTAAAGATTTCCCATTGTGTGGGCTATTTACCTTGCAGTTGGATGTGATCAAATATATCTGGCCTCTCTTTGATTTGTTGTGATTTTGGATATATACTTAGGAAGTTTTGATGCTGCACAAGGAGTCCTCATTCTTCCCCTCTCCTTTCCACCCATGTTCATTGCAGCATTGTTTACATAGCTAAAATATGGAATCAACCCAGATGCCTCCTGTGGAGGAAAGAATCAAGGAAATGTGGCATATATACATAATGGAATTCTATGTTTCCATTAGAAAAAAATGGTATCACCCCATTCATATGGAAGAGGAATGAACTGGAGAAAAAATTATATTCAATAATGTAAGCTAGTCCTAATGAAACATAGGTTTTGTGGTTTTCCCCATTTGTAATCATGAGAATTTGCTTATAAATCTACAAGTAAATCTAATTGATAATAAGAGCTAATAAATTACACTTGGAGATAATACATTAAACAGGTCTCTAAGTGTTCACAAAGTGAAAGCAAAGAAAGATATTATTAAGAGAGGATCACAAGAGCTCAATAACTATGTGCATGTGACCATATGAAACAATATTTTTCAAAATTTGCCCTAATAAAAGGAAATAAAAGATTGTGTTTATTATACTGTTTGGGGTTCTGCATTTGTTTTGTGTTTCTTATTTCTTTTTTTCTTTGGTGTATTGCCTTTTGTGCCTGGACTTGTGTGTACCCTTTCTTTTGTATATAAGTATGTCTGATTTGGAAAGGGGAAGCTCAGAATGATGGGACAAAGGATGAATCAGTTTAGCAGTGATAGTCACAAGATACAGTGTTGGAAATGAGTTTCACTCCTTGGTGCAGGAAGGGTGAGGGGATAGAAAACCTGGGAGAGAATGAAGGAGTGGTAGACACTGTTCAAAATAAAATGTTTCTTTACCTCACCGTAACACCTCTGTATGTCACCTTTACCATAAAAAAAATGAAATGAAAAGTTAAAAACAGAATAACAACAACAACAACAACAGCAAGGAAGTTGTGGACAGCACCTGGCCCAGGCACAGCATCAAAATTTTTAAAAAGAAGGAAAGAAAAGAAAAAGGGAAAAAGAGAAGAAAAGACTATTAATATTAACCCTTTTAACCATTTTAATCCCTAATGACAATATTCCCTATTTGAAATCTATTTTATCTGGTAAAAAAATAGAACCAACACAGCTTTTATTTTTACTATAATTCTAGTTATTGAATTCAGGAAATTCTATATAGGAAGGATGTATTTTGCCAGTGAGCTAGATTTCTAGTCCTTTGTTATGATTAGTGTTTTAATTACTTAATATTTAATCTACTTTTACCAAAATATATAAGATAATCTATGTATCATCTTATATAAAGATTATTTATGGACAGAATAAACTAAATTCTGTATGTTCCCTATGTGAAAATCTTTTCTTTCCCTTATACATAGAATATCTATATTCATATTTGTTTATGCTATATTTTTTACATTTATGAAATAAATTTATTTAGACAACAATACTTTTCTTTGGAATTTCTATTGCCTCTCCTTTGACTTTGGATCCCATGTATCTTGATTTATTTGCAATAATTGCAGTTTTTCTGTTGTTTTTGTGGATTTGGGGAGGGAGTAGGGGTGTATTATATTTTTCATTATAATTTTTTGAAACATGGTTTCACTACATAGCTCAGGTAGGCTTAGAACTCATTATTTAACACAGGCTATCCTAAACTAACACTGTTCCCTGCTCACACTCTCATGTACTGAAATTATAGATATGTTCCAACATTCCCAATAGGTAAATTTTAGGGATTATTTTATAGACATTATTTTCTTGTTGAAGGTGTATTTTAGTGTAGTGTTTATTACATTGTTTATATTAACTTACCAGTCTGTCTTTAAATAATATGTCATTTTTATATATAACAGTCTATTTCCATTCCCCTCTAGTTAGTAACCCATTATTACTTGTGTTTAGCAGGTGAACAAATCTCATGTTAAATCTTTGTTACAGAAATGAATGTTGTCTTTTATTGTAATGGCTCCTTGTTTGGAAATAATCATTTTATATTATTTATATTAGTGTTCACCCATACTCTATGGTTTCAAATGCTGGCATTCATTCCAACACAAGTGAATTTATAAGCTCTAATTGCAAGAAATTTTAATTAATAAATTTTAAAAGGTTTTAGCATTAACCAAAAATCAAAATGATATGAAGATGATTTCTGGATTGTTGGAGAATATAGCATTCTGTAACCATTGTATTTGCATCTTCTTACAGATATTGAATGCTGTAATGGCATGGGGAAGGTGAGAGTATGAACAGAAAGTATCTCTTGTGTATATTCCTCTGGGGTTGGTTTCTAAACTTAGAAAAATAAAGATCATATTTTAATGCAGTTAGCTTACCACAGGATTCAAGTATGGTAGAAAATGATACTGCTGAGCTACTGGGGAGGCTGAGATCTGAGAATTACCAGTCAAAATCAGCCCGGCATGAACATCCATGAGACCCTCATCTCTAGCCACCAGAAAAACCAGAAGTGGCACTGTGACTCAAGTGGTAGAGCACTAGCCTTAAGCTGAAGCGCTCAGGGACAGTTCCCAAGTCCTGAATTCAAGCCCTACAACTGGCAAAAAGAGAAGAGAAGAGAAAAGACAGAGAGAGAGAGAGAGAGAGAGAGAGAGAGAGAGAGAGAGAGAGAGAGAGAGAGAGAGAGAGAGAGACAGAGACAGAGACAGAGACAGAGAGACAGAGAGAGAGACAGAGAGAGAGACAGAGAGAGAGACAGAGAGATACAGAGACAGAGAGAGATTACTAGTTTCTTATAAATAAGGAAAAATTCCTGCTTATTTGGTACTTTGTGGCTGATACAGAGGAAAAGAATTGTTTCAAAACTGTAAAATTGGACATTGATGGTCACATCAAAAGTTTGCATTAAGTGTAAGAATGGCTGGGAACCTTCATTAACAGGTACTAAGAGTTTTACACATATACCTGCTGAGAACGCTTGATTCTGTGGTCACTCAGTGCCAAAAACACATACTACGCAGCATACTGAACAGTGGGTTCTCAGCTACATCCTTTCAGGTACTGCACAAAGACCAATATGGGAGAAAATCTGCTACAATCACGATTAGCAACTGATTCCTCTACCTCCAGGAGAATAGTCTATTCTAGAAATAGGTAATCATTGAAGTTAATGTCAAAACTTCCAATTCCACCAAGTCAGTTATCTCAGTTTTATGAGAGAGTTGAAAGACAGAACACAGGACCAATATATGAAACATATAATTAAAAATTGTGTTTTAAAATGTCAAAGACAGAAATTGAATAATAAACAGAAATTTTACAGTGGAAATACAGGTAACGTAAATAACTTCATACTTCTACAAAAAATATAAGTTAAATAGGAAGTGATACAAGTTTTACATCAATAGATCAAAAAAATTTTGCCAGTCCTGGGGCTTGACCTCAGGGCCTGAGCATTGTCCTTGGGCTTTCCCCAACGCTAGTGCTCTACCACCTGAGCCTCAGCACCATTTCCGGCTTTTTTCTATATATATGGTACCGAGGAGTCGAACTCAGGTCTTCTTGCATGCTAGGCAAGCACCCTACCACTAGTTCAAACTCCTGGCCCTGATCAAAAAATATTTAAAGAAATAATACCATCAATTATTAAAAATTTTGGCAACCAGTTAGAGTCACCCATTATGATTGATTATTTAGTTTGTTAGGGATTATTCAAAGTCAGTTTGGCATTCTAAAGCTTATTAAAAATAGTTCACCAGGATGATTTCTTCAGAGAGAAAAATGAGACCTTCACAGAAGTCACAATAGAGATGATAAGCATGTTTGTAATGAGCATTGGACAACAGCATGATTAGTTTGAAGAGACAAATACAGTTTGAAAATCAAATGTAAAAGACGTAGGCTTTGAAAGTTTAATGCTTTTGAGAAACAAAGTATAACCAACACTTGTGCTTCCCAGCCTGTCAGTGAAGAACTGCTTGAGCTTCCAGTCCCTGACTCTAGGTGTTTCTGTCAGGTTGACCTTACTCCTTGGTGACCATCTCTGAATGGCTATCTCCTCATCTATGCAAAATTTGAATGATCATACCAGCTCACTCTACATATTTATTATGAAGATTACATAATATAAAAAAATGTTAACATACATCTTGACATTTAACAAGTATTAAATTCATGTTCATATGCAAAATCATTGTTAATATACCACATACGTGTTTGTTCTAAAGCTATACATGCATAAATGCCTTTTCAATTGCTGCCTATTATTTTTTAAAAAACCTAATGATCTAGGTGACTATCAGTTCATTTATGGTTCAATAAATCACTATACATCTATGGAAAAATCTCATAAAATTTAAATCTATCATTTTGGCAAGTGAGTTGATACTTAGGTATTGACTTGAAATAAATAGCCAAAATAAATATTAAGTCAAACTAACAAATTGCAAAAACAAATGTATAGGTATGTATGTGAAAATATAAATGATAAAGAAAGAAATGAGAGCAAGTATATTCACCAAACTGTAAACTGTGGATAACTATGGATAAATGAGTGAAGGGATTACAACAGAATGGCTTAACATTTAGTTTTGCATACTTTTATACAATGGCATCTGCTTATTTGCCACTTCCCTAACTAGACAACAAAATTAATACATCATTATTGTTAAACCTCTGCTGCTCTTTTATTTTTGCTTTTGATGCCCAACTGCTATTGAGCCATGATCTTCATCGCCTAATATGCCTAATGTGCTGCCCATAGTCATTTGATATTTGTTCGTGTAGCCACTTTCCCAGTTCTGACTTCTTCCCAATCCATGTGAAATATGTTATCTTGGCTAAGAAATTCATGAAAAAAAAATCCCTTAAGATGACCAACTGTTTTGTCATCTACATATCTTGACTCAGGACTGAGAACCGGGATCTCCAGCTAGTTCATATCAAAGATGATAGCAATTATATATTGGCAGATTAGAGTCAGTTTTTATTTCTTCTCTCACTGCAGTATTTTATATTACTTATCATGACACACTCAGGGTTTATAGCACAGGAAAATCTGTGTATCACATTTTCCTCTAAGATTTCATAAGTGAAATCAAAGATTGGGACTAGGTGCCCCACAAGATGTGTTTGTAAAATGCCTGTTAACTCAGTGCTTGCGTGCATGGAATAGAGTCAGAATGACCTCATGGGCCACAGATAATAATAGAAGAAATGAAGGCAAATATTTTCCCAAGAAGAAAAATATGCATTTTGTGAAATGGCTTGCAGTGAATATCCATTTCTACCCAATTTCCTCACTTATAAAATGCTTTGACATGCATTTGGGTTCAAGGAAACCAAAATCTACAATTTTATTCCTTGGCTGTTTTTTTCATATAGTGACATGTGGGGATAGAAAGTTATACTTTTCAGTGAACAATGCTGGCTTTCTTCCATGCTAAGAAAACTTTGTCACTTGTTTAACAAAATTTTGCTAAGCTCATTTATAAATAAATTGTGAATTAGCTAGCATGCAGCATTATAGGTAATAATAGACTTTCCTAATAGCCAGCTTCCTACTAGTATTGTAAGAATTCAACATGAGACTAGCTGTTCCCAATTTGAGATTCAAATATTTCTGAAATATATAAGAAATCAGATGTGTGTAGGTTTGCATGGGAATTGAGAAGATCATGTTTGTGTTTGGCAGAAGTGGAGTAACTAAAACTCTTACAAATGAAATTATTTAGAATCTTATGGCAAAATTATAGTAAAATTAAAAGACTATTCTACCAAGACTAGAGAATCAGGACAGCAAAAGTAGGAAGCAGAGAATTAAAACCAACATATTATTTAAACCAACATATTGTGTTCATGGTTAAAGGGACTTTGAAGACTTGATAACCATATTGACCCAGGTTTTAAGTCCTTAAAAAACAAATCCCATGACATAGCTAATCAGAAGGATGCATTTTTAGAAGAAATGTCAGAGAAAAAAATGCTGAAAATATAAACAACAAAAGTAAGAAACTTCTGGACATTACAAAAGGAAAAAAGAGATGAGTCCAGCCTAGAGACTAGGTAACACACAATATACACATTTTTAGTTTTGTTTTTACAAACAAGGGGATTTATGATAACACTTTCTCTCCTTTTGGGAATCTCGAATTTTGTTATATTCTAGAAGAAGTGTCTGCATGAACATCATCTAGTAATTCTTGCTTGAGAATTCTTGCTTGATATAATTTATCACTAGAAGGAGAAAGAGCCATACTTGTTTACAGATATTTCCTTAATCCACCTGTATCTCTCCTCCTCTGAACCTAATGTTCCCTTGTGTCCCTTTTCACCATACATGCTTTAGCATGTAGAATGCAGCTGTAGGCTGCTTCAAAAAAGTCTGCCTAATAAATTACTCGACCAGTGGATGATCTTCAAAACTCCATATGTGTGTTCGTGTGCCTGAATAATTAAAACTGAAGCATAAATATTGTATAAACCAGGCCAGGAATTTGGCCTAGTGGTAAAGTGCTTGCCTAGCATGCATGAAGACCCAGGTTCGATTCCTCAGTACCACATACATAGAAAAAAACAGAAATGGCTCAAGTGGCAGGGTGCTAGCCTTGAGAAAAAAGCCCAAGGATAATGCTCAGGCCCTGAGATCAAGCTCAGGACTGGCAAAAACAATATTGTACATACCATGCACTACTTATAATTGCAAATAATGTATTACATTAATCATAAATTGTATATAACTATATATTAAGTAGCATAGATAAATATATGTGTAAGATTTTCCTTTGTGTGTATGTATGCCTATATACATATGGAGTTAACTCTGTGGTTAACATGTTGGTGCTTGTGTGTATATATGCAAAAGTAAAACTACTATCAACTATGTTAATTTTAACTATATGTAACCATTTACCATTACACACACATACACACACACACACACACACACACACACACACACACACACACACACCTATGAACCAAAGTATGGTATTTGCAAGGAAGAATACAAACAGTGTAATTCCTTGGATATAACAGAAAACTGGCATATAAAAGTGGGGGAGGGGTAAAGGAGTGAACAGAAGTGGAGAGAATGCAGTCATACTATTCATGCTTATTCTGTCAAAGTAGGAATATTGAGAGGAAGGGCTGGGTGGGGAAAGATGTGGGAGAATGCTGAAAGATGTGACATCAAATGAGATAGCATTATACTTATAAACTGATTTGTTGAATGGTAATTCCTTTGTCCAATTACTAAAAGATAATAAAAATGCAATTAAAATTTAAATATATAGAGAAATATATAAGTATATGCAATATGGTGCATATTATATATAAATGTGTAACATGATGTATTATATATACATGTATATATATTTTTTCAGAGCTATTCAGCATCTAATAGTCACTACTTATTAGGTTCATAAATATACTCTTACTAACACAATGCAGACAAGTAAAATTTTCAATAAATTAAATTTGACAAAATTAATAAATTTACAGTTATTTAAGTGACAAATGAATTTTGTGTGTGTATATAAGGCTCTATGCACTCTGTTAAAGAATATAGAAAGATCAAAGATCAGTTGAAACAATTGTGAATAGATATTGTGAAAGTAAATATAGGCAACCTGTAAAAATACAATAGTTCTGAATCCTGCATCCTTTAAATTCTAAAAATAATCTTAGGGAGAAAGAATATTTGAACACAGTGGTAAACTCCCCATCTTTGTATTCAGTAAGAGTCTTCCCTGGAGTGTACAGAAGATGATACCATAAACCAGCCCTTCCTAAATGGTTGTTGCCCCCAAGGATGGGATGACCATGTAATTAGCAATATTTCGTGAACCTCAAGTAAAGCCTCACCCTAGACAGCAAGCTGCACTTCCACTGGTACTCACTCAAAGCACCTTTCAGGGTTAATTTCATCTCTAGGTTACTGTCTTCTTGAATGTTTAATTTAGAAACATTTTCCAGTAAGATGTTTCAATATGTGTGTGTGTGTGTGTGTGTGTGTGTGTGTGTGTGTGTGTGCTAAAATGGGTATCGTGCCATGAATTTTCACAAGTATTTTATATGCCACTTGCAAGACACTGACAAATAAAATATTTAAATAACACCCAAATGTGAAATGTCTTATAATCAAAACATAGTCAGAGTTCCGTATGAACTTCAGAAAATAGGGATAGTTGATTATGATGTACTAATCAGTCAGGGTCCACATGCAAGAAGCCAGTATCTAAGCTGAGGTGTTATGTCCTAAGTGTAATGAATCACTTATATTTCTAATGAAGTTCTTTTATTTATTAAGCTACAATATTTCTTTTTTTCTCATTTTATTTTTTAATGTCAAGGTAATGCATAGAGAGGTTACAGTTACATTTGCCAGAGAGTAGGTGAATTTACTTCTCACACATTGATACCCCTTCTTATATTTTGTCCCCATTTCCCTCTTCCCACCCCCTCCCAATCATCTTCTTTCCCTTCTTGCCTTTCCTATGTCAAATAAACAAATAAGCATATACACAATATACCAGATAACAAAGTCAGATACAGTAATGATATGAGATTAACCAAAGGGAAAAAAAGTAGAAGAGAAATAACATATTACATTAAGAACAACAATCACTCAAGTCAAAGCTCTTCTTTTCATATTCTAGAGATCCTTTCATTTAGTCTCGTCTATATGACCCTATTGTAATCATCTGCTAGGAGAGCCCTACATGTGTAATGATTATTACAAATGAGGGAAACCATTGAGCCTGTGTTTCTCTGGGTCTGGCTTACTTCTCTTTTTTTGTTGTTGTTGTTCTTTTTTTTTTATTGTAATTAGTAACAGGGTTACATGATATTTGCCACATAGAAGGTGCATTAATTCACATACATTGATACCCTTTCACATGTCTTGGTACCCATTTCCCTCCCCCCCCCACCCCCCACCCGTCTTGGTTTTCCCCCCTTCCCTATCAAATTTCAAATATCCAAATACAAATAAATTCAATATATCAGATAACAAAGTGAGATACTATAACAATATGAGATAACCAAGGGACAGCAAAGGAGATGAGAGACAACATAGTACATTAAGGGCTTACTTCTCTTAATATGTTTTTTTCCAAGTCTTTCCATTTCCTTCCAAATGGGGCAATGTCATTCTTTCTGATGGAAGCATGGAATTTCATTGTGTTTAAGTACCACATCTTCTTGATCCAATCATCTACTGAGGGGCATCTGGGTTGGTTCCATATCTTTGCTAAGATAAATAATGAACATTGTTATGCTAGTGGGTTGAGTATGTCCTTGTTTCTGGACATTTGGGTAAATTCCAAGTAGTGGAATTTCTGGGTCATAGGGGAGCCTTATGTTTAGTCTTTTAAGGAATTACCATATCACTTTCCGTCTTGGTTGAAGGAGTTCACACTCCCACCAACAGTGTATTTAAGCTGCAACATTTCTAAATTATCTAAGAAGCTTCTTTGTCTTGAGTGCTGTTCTGCTTTTTAGTAATGAATAAAATATCATTGAAAAGATGTTGTAGTAGCAATGATACTAGTATTGTTATCTTGTTGTTATTATTACTCTCTACCTTACTTTCTTGTCACACTATGTGAGTAGGGACCAGACTGTGTAAGACTCCCTTTGTTCCTGCCAATGGAGAAGGCAGAATTGCTTATGCTATTTGCCAGTTTATGACTGGCAGCTAACAAATTCTGGAATAATATTTATACTCCCTAAAGAACCACAACTATTACTATTTTCATCTGAGTCTGTTCTCAAAGATCCTCTAATATGAGGAACTTCCCTTAAGAATCAAAATTTGATCCCTTTACTGATCTGATGAAAATCACTTTGAATGTCATACTTTTAGATTTTGAAGTGAAGGAAGAATCTGAGAGATGGTTTGAAAATAGGTACCTCAAACAAAAAGCGGAAACTTAGGAGCATTTCGATATAAGAATAAGCTGGCTTTGCTAATGGAGGTAGAGGAGAAACAGAGTGAATTGAGGGATTGTAAATATTTTATCTTGCTATACATTTACCAAAAGGTTTCTCAGATTAAACAAATGCAGTTGACTAGACTTTTTAATGAATGCAACTTTAAAAATGCTGAAAACCTAGCCCATAGTAATGTAATAAAAGTCAATAAAATGATAGATTCATGGAGAACACTGAATCTAAATGATCCCAAATTCCTTTTATCTGCAATGATTCACAGTCAGGATTACCAGACTGTAACAGGTGGCTACTTTTAAGTACAGATGCTAAATGTCATACCTGCAGATGGTTCATCAGTAGAACATGCAAAAAACATCTTAATTATATATTATGAAGCCTTTTCATAAAAAATTAAAAGTCAGGCATTCATTATGCTTATTTGAGTTATATCACCAAGTACAGATGCTGTTATCTGTTAGTGTGTGCTTTAATCAAAACAAGTATCAGTGGATCAATTTAATGATATGAAAGTTCAGACTTCAGGTTGGAAAGTTTCTGCCAATGCAAATTTCTTGCAGTTTCCTGATTTATGCATCAAAGCAAAGAGCTCTCTCCCACAGACTCATATGAGTATATTTCAGAGTAAGAGAAGAGACATTTCAACTAGTTCTTCTGAAATAGAGAAATGTAATTGCTGTTTGACTTGTAAGTATAATTGTACATCAAGCCTAAAAATGGAAATATTTTGTTCCTCTCATGGACTTTAAAATCACTATGGCCTGACTTATGAAACAAGACATATGATTCACATGCACATAAGCTTTACTGTGAAATTGTATTTTGTCTTACCAGGATAGGTCAATTTATATACAGATATGGCTACAATGACTGCTATTGCCACACAGCAAATCCATGTTCAAACGGTGAGATTCATTCCATGCAGTATATCTGAAAAATGACTCTAACTTGGTACTGGGAGTTTGTCCTAGTGATTAAGTGCTTGCCTAGCATGCATGATTCCTTGGTACCACATATGTAGAAAAAGCGGGAAGTGGTGCTGTGACTCAAGTGGTAGAGCTCTAACCTTGGGAAAGCCCAAGGACAGTGCTCAAGCCATAAGTTCAAGCCCCACGACTGACAAAACTAACCGACTCAAACTTTTAACGTGAGTCCCTTGGAGGCAGTTCTCCAAAAGTTTTGAGTACCAGTAAATCCTCTTGGGTTATGTATTTGCTTCAGGTGATATCAATAGTGCATTACTGAATTACTTTTTTTCATTGCCTGATACATTTACAGATCACTTCATGATGACAAATGGATGGTCAAAGTCTATCTGCAATACAGTGTTAAATTCTCTAGATTCATTGTTTTATCTGACCCATAAGACAGTAATGAAAGTCATTTTCTTGTTTGAGGGTGCTGAAAGTGTATTCTGTATTTCAACATATTTTACAAAAAGTACCCTGAATGTAAGGCATATTGTGATTGTTTTGACATAAAGTCAAATCCAAAGGACCTCTACATAACTCTGGGCAAGCTGGTTTAGAAGAAAAGCCAGCTTTTAATAATCAAGTGAATATTTAGGAGTTATGGTAAGGAAGTTATCTTTTTCCTTTTTTGCCTTTCTTCTGTTAAGATGAAAAAATATTTTATGTAATGCAGTACGTTTGTTGTATAAAGATGTTATCAATAACAAAAGTATACATGAAGACAACCCACTTTAATCCATATTCCTCTTTTTAACATTCTCATCCATCGCTCTCAAACCACCCTTCCTCTCACTGCTCTTAATTTTGTAGGATATGCATTGAATTTTTTTACTGTACTTCCTCCCGTACATATCTCTTCATTTTTTATTCCCTACCCCTTTTCCCCACTCAATTCAAGTATCCATTGAAAAGCAATGCTTTTAATTATGATGATCAGATTATGTATACCATTAAAATAAAATAGTACCCCTCATGTAACTTTCTTTGCAACAATTACATATTTACATATCTATTTACATATATTTATACATCTTTCCTTTACACAGAAAACAATGTGCCATACCAAGAGCAGTGCCTGCCAAAATATAAACTGGTTAATTTTATTCTTATTTGGCAATAGCATGTATTCAATATATTCCAGTGTATTTTCATGAACCATTAATCACCTTGAAATCCCAAGCAGTAGAGGAATATGGAGTGATCCATCCTATTGTTTAAAGAAGTACAGGATAACAAAAATTATTATTTGAAAAGCTGCCTTTCCACTCTCAGGAATCAAATGGATTATTTTTCTATAAGCTATCAAACCCTGGAGCCATTAGCAGAATATGGTTCGGGTCTAATTTATACTACTCCAGATTTGTCAATTTAGACAAAATAAGCAATACAGTGGGTATGCAATGCAGTAAGATACAGACAATAAGATGTGCCAGTAAGAGAAGCCCTGTTTGTCACTGCTGAGGAATAGAAACTGATTTCCAGTGAGAATCCCTGGGGCTATAAAAAAATATCCAGACAATTGTGCACAATTGCTATAGGACAGCTTTGCTCATCACATCATGACCAGCCTTGAAGTAGGATAGTAGTGAGGCGATTGTGCTTATATTTTCACTGTGACTGAAGAGCAAATACTCTAGATCCAACTAGGTCAAGTAGTCTTAATATTTTAAATCAGGCTGGGAGCAAAAAGGAGTCAAAAGGATCAAAACCAATACCAAGAGAAATTTAGGACTGAATACTTATAGGAAATGGGAGGACTGACTTTTTAGTTCATATAAATAAAATTATATTTCTGATATAATATCTCACAAAAGCAGCTGCATGGAGGTTCACAAAGTTTGGATGAACTTTTTCCTGCTTCAGATAAAATCTATATACTCAGGAATCAGTGAGAATGCCCTGCGGAATGGCATGTTATACATACTAGTAAGCTGGGCAATGGGGAAAACATGGTTTAAATATTTGTTCCCAACCTCTATATGTCAGGATGTGTCCTCAAAAACAATCTATCACCTTTTCTCTTGGGCATCTCTATCTATTCTGCTTCACAGTAATGAAAAAAAAATGTTCACATCAACCTGTTGTTGATTAAAAAATCAAAACTTCTACCCCTACTTGGACAATAAATTTAATATTATATACTTAGGAAGCTATAACTTCAATTTCTCACTTCAAAAACCTCTTGTATTTCTCTCATATGTGTGTGCACTATTATACTTCTCTAGTCTATTTCTCATGGGCTTCACAGTAGTCAAATTTTACAACAGTATCATGAATCTCTGCAAATTCCTGATCAGTTATCACTTGGGTTGTTTTTCAAGCAATTTGTGAAGACAAGTAGTGCTGCAATAGCCAGGTTCATGGATGGGTTTTCATTGCTACAGTCCAAAATTAAATTCCCAGTAGACAAATCTTTGGTCCAAAAGATGACATATTTTCAGTTTGAGAGCTATGTCAAATGGCATTCTAAATTGATGTAGCCATGAAGTGGACTCCCAGAAATGGTGAGAATTGTGATTTCTTTATAAAGTCACCAAAGTTCTTGCAAAGGCACCCTAGTTCAAGGCCACTCATCTCAAAACATCTGACTCCCACCCCTTTGACACCTTGATCCAAGCCAATTTGTCTGGATTATGAAGAAACTAAGTGGACATGTGCTTGTGAGAAATGAATTTAGCTCAGCAGTACTTCTTTGTTCCATATGAAAGCAGCTGAAGATTTTCTGTTGAATACCTAACTCACAATTTTACAAGTACAAATGTCAATGAGGTGTGTAGTATACCTGAAGATTCACAGCTCCATTTATGAAAATCACCTTGAAGCAGCTCAAGGTGCTGGATCAATTTCCATTGCACCCCTTTCTTCACTTCTCCTTCACACATCCATACACAGATGCTGTTCACACCTTCTCACTTACAGCATCTTTTGTTTTTCCTGCCAGTTCATTCACTTATCACACAGTCAGGAGATACTGATACCACCTTCCTTCAGGAGGTAATGTATTTCCTGGGGCTATGGAACCAGATGGAGAGGACAATTTCAGCAGAGAGTCTTCACAGACAAAACTTTATTTCTTACACCAAATGTGGAAAATCTTGACCCCTTTACTGTCAAAATTCCCCCCAAATCAGCTGGCTCTTGACATAATCATTCTCCAACCTGGAATTCTTTTTAACCTGGAATCCTCTCGACGATATTCAAAAGAATAATTGTCATTTCTGTTAAAGAACATGGAAAACAAAATTGAGAAGGGGCTACTAAGTTTTATGACTAAAGCTGAGTCTAGGAAAACCTTTATACTTAGTGTTTTGATTCCCTTTTGCATCATTACAGTAGTGCTGAATGTACCACATTGTTACAACAAGCACTGTAGTTTGACTACTGATGTTTGAATTCCCAATGCATATGTGCCTCATATAGAACATTACCACTCAAGTGATCCTGGGAAAATACTCTTTGATCAGACAAAATTGGAGGTATTTGGGATATTAAGTGAGAGAGTTTCTTGAACATGTAGCAATTATAGAGATGAAGACTTATCATTAATTAACAAGAAATATTGATTGATGTTTTACACAAAGATAAAAGAGACAAAAGTAGAATAATGTAATTATGTAGTCCAAATTCGTAGAGATCCAGAAGGAACATTTGAGAAGGTCCTACTGGTACCAAAGTGATGAGGTATGTGAAGATTTGAGAAGAAAATACAGAGATTTAAAAGTATTTAGTTGAAAGGAACTTAGACTAATAAAAATTTTAAAGGCCAGATGCGTTGGCTCAAGCCTGTAATCGTAGCTACTCAAGAAGCTGAGATCTAAGGATCATGATTCAAATCAAAGCCAGCCCAGGGCATTAAAGTCCATGAGACTCTTATGTCCAATTAGCCACAAGAAAACTGGAAGTGGCACTGTGGCTCAAGAGGTAGTGTGGTAGCCTTGAGCTGAAGATATCAGGGACAGTGGTCAGTCCCAGAGTTCAAGCCCTAAGACCAACAACAAAAAAAAATGAAGAAGTAAATAGCCAGTTATGTACCTGAGGAACAGGCAATGTGAAACAGATGTGCTGATATAAGATCAGAGAAATAGGGAAGTTCATAGAGAATGTTGTAAAGAGAATAGACATGAATTATCATGAAGTTCTCATGTGAAAACCTGAATCTTCACTTCCTTGTTATTTTCTTCCTTTTATTTATTTTGAGGCATATATGGCATATTTTTGTTGGACCTAGGTTCTATCCAAGTAAAATTTTGGTACCAACGAGATAGAAGAAATTTGATCTACTTACAAAGTCTGGTATATTTATGGGCTGACATTATAGAACACAACATTCTGAGAATGTAGAAAATGTCTACAACTATGAGCAATGTGTTTGCAAATTTTTTATAGTATAGGAAAAGGGAAAATTGACAAAATAATTTCTCAGAACTGAGGATGATTTTAGTGGTAGAAAACTTTCCTAGCATGCTTAAAGGAATGTGTTTGATCCCTAGAAACCATGCATGCTAGGAAGAAGAAAGGGAAAGGAAGTTATTGTCAAACTTTGTGTGATGGGAAAAGTGTTCTCATAATAATAAGCTGTCATTATACTATCAATCAAATATATGTGGTCTTTTCAAGAAGACCTGTTTCTGTTTTGATTTTCTTTTTAGAATCTAAGTACAAAAAGTAATACATCACAAATAAAGGTGACCATCTATTTACCACTTTTTACTGGGGGCATGTCACATGTACCTTCTTAGTACATATATTGTAGTAACCATTGGCGAATATTCTGACCATAATGGCATTTTTTTGTATATAAATGCATCCACAGATATTGAGATAAACCAACAGGCTAACTATTTTTCAGGCATTCTGTAAGAAAGAACCATATTCTACCAGGTAAGAATATCTTGTTCTACTCACATGGAACCAGATTGTGTTGACTAAAAATTGTATTAGAGCTACAACTCTTTGATCCATCATTAGCCTAGTATTTCTCTGACTATGGGATATGTCAACCAGATATCAGTGTCCTCGGAAAATAATTCACCAAAATTAAGAAATAAGTTAATACTCAAGTTAATATTTCAGAATGAATTAATACTCCAGAAGTTAACAGCCAAACAAAGTGGGCATGGCATCTGTATATAAGCAATTCAGCCTCTCTGTGGGTAATAGAATTCCAAGACAAAATTGATATAATTTCTCTAGAATTCCTTCAGGGACTAAATCTCAGCAATCTATCTATTTAACTCACTAAAGCTATCTTTGCTGATTTTTTTTCTGTGTTACTAAGGGATAATTTCTGGATTGTTTCTCAAATAAATAACTTAAAATTCAAAAATTTGCTTTTAAATTCCCCTCAGTAGATGAATAGACTGAGAAAATATGGTATATATATTGCAGAATCCGATGATTCCATCAGAAAGAATGACATGCCCCATTCATTAGGAAATGAAAAGAATTGCAAAAAAAAACCATGTTAGGTAATGTAAGCCAAATCCTAAGAAACATAGACTCTATGGTTTGTTTCATTTGTAATAGTATATGTCTAGGATAATCCTAGAAGAGGATAACAAGAACTCAATAGCTGTGTACATATGACCTTATAAAATGATGCTAATCAAAATGAACTGTAAGATATGGAAACAATAGGGAAAATTTTTAATGTACTATGTAAAGTTATTTCTGTTTTCTTTTGTTCTCCCCTGCCTTTGGTTTGTCCTTTGTTGTCATTGTTTTTAATTTTTTTCTATTTTGGTACATATCATCTTATGTAAACATTTATCTGATTTGGGGAAGAGAAGGAGAATAACAAAATGGTGAGATAATAGACAAAGGGTTAACCAATGCAACAGGGATAATCACAAGACACTACTATACTGAAAATGAATGTTATAATCTGTGGTGGGTGGGGAGTCAGGAGGAGGGAAAATAGGAGAAAAATGGGGGGAGGATAATATTCAACAAGAATTGTACTCTTCAACTTACTTACATAACTTTAACCCCCTGTACATCACCTCTATAATTAAATTAAATTTAAAAAATCTATAGAACAGAAAATAATAATTTGCATTTGGAGAATGTCCATATAAAGACAAATACTGTATCACATTTAAGATTCACATGCTGGAGAGTATATTTATGTTTTGAGCAATATTCATTTTATAAAAATGGATTCATTTGCATTCTACCATAGTAGCCAACCATCATGTTGGGGACTAAAAGTGCTTGATGCACAGTTAAGTCAATTTTTTGGAGTCTATGTAGGACATTAGGTTGGCATTTTCTAAAAAAATATTTCTCTTTGTAAAATGCAATGTTATAAATATTATCTTGAATATGTCTTTATTTATTCAAACTATTCTCAGTATTCTGAATTTCCCCACTATGTTCTTCATCTAAAACAGTCTTTCTCATCATTAAAAATAGATTAAAATGCTTTCACTATATTCTATGTCCATATAAAAAAGTTAAATGGTATCACCTCTTTAAATTTAAAATTCTCCATTCATGTCTAAATATGATTTTTATTCAAAATATGTATATTTTTGTATTCTACTTGGTAAACTCTTGAGGTAAAAAAGAATAAAGTTGTATTTAACTTCCAAAGTTAATAATGGAATTATGCTGCCACATTTATCAAATCCTTTGCTGATATTGGTTTGGTTTGGCTATAAGAATACTAATTTCTTGAGTATCTTAATTTGGTGGAGATTTCACCATTAAGATTTTCAATATGGACTTTCACGCTTATCTTTTTTGAAATCTTTTCTTAAAGGGCTGTGGGAGTTGTGTAGCTATGTTTTTTAAGTTTATACTTATTTCTTCCTAAATTCATGCTCAAATATTTAATATTTTCTGGGTCTTCATGATATTACCAAAAATTACTTTATATACATTTTTATGTTAATGGGATATTTTACAACTCAATATATTCTAGAAACATATTTAGTCAACATTATATCGCATAAGTCAAATGGCTATATCCTTTGACTTCTAATATTCCATTTCTTCTTAGTTATACCCTAGTAACTACTTTTCTAAACTGCTTGACAGATTTTGCTACTTACACAATGTTCTTTTAATTAAAACTGACATCCTAAAAATATGTTCATTTATCTCAACTGCCCGCTTTGTTCTGGATCATTACTTGTAAATACTGAAATTATGCTCTGACTCCCCATAGAGGATTTGTTTCCTCCCTTATTCATCTTTCATATACAATTTCATGTATCAAGAAGTGACCAAGAGATCTTTGTTAGGTCATTGTGTTGTTTATTGTTATTCTGTTTGCTGTTACTTTAGTTTTGTCTTCAGCAATAATTAATTCAGAATTTTATAACAAGCTCTTTACTACTTGAGCCACATTTTTAGTACCTTTCTTCTTAATATATTTTACAGAGATTATCTCATGGTAACTTTGGTCACAAACCACAATCTATCTCCATTTCCCAAGCATATGTGAGCATAGGTGTGGATCACAACATTCAGACATTAAGTCTTTTTGACACAGATATCCCAAGAACCTGAATCAGTTGATATCAGTACCTCAGAACAAAAGTTTTTGTTTGTTCCTAAAATTTATATCCTCAGAAATGTGGGGGGTCCAGATTCTCTCTAGTTTTATATAACTTCCTTTTCTTTGTAAGTGATATTCTCTTATCAGTTTTCCACCTGTATCTTCCCTCACTTTTTCCTTCCATCAGAGTAGCTAGTTTCTATTGCATTGGCTCTAAAACTTACAATTAAGCCACCAGTTGATACTAAACTATTCATTGTATTCATTAAATTCTCAAAGACAACGTAAGATACTCTGTATAGAAAAATAGCAAATAACTGTTGGTGGGAGTACAAACTTGTTCAATCACTATGGAAAGAAGTATGACAGATCCTCAAAACACTAAACATAGAGCTCCCCCTATGACCCAGCAATTCCACTACTTGGCATTTACCTAATCGTCCAGAAACAAGGACATACTAAATCCACTAGCACAACGATGTTCATTGCAGCACTATTTACCATAGCAAAGATATGGAATCAACCCAGATGCCTCTCAGTTGATGATTGGATCAAGAAGATGTGGTATTTCTACACAATGGAATTCTGTGGTGCTGTCAGAAAAATGACATTGCCCTATTTGTAAAGAAATGGAAAGACTTAGAAAAAAATTATATTAAGTGAAGTAAGCCAGACTCAAAGGAACAAAGGCTCAATGGTTTCCCTCATTTGTCATAATCAGTAGAAACCTTGGGCTCTCCTAACAGAGATTTACAATAGAAAACCTAGATACAGAAGACCATATAGGATGACGCTGAATGAAAGGATCTCCGTGATATAGAAACAAAAGCCATATAATGAATGATTGTTTTCCTTAATGTACTGTTATCTCTCATCTCCTTTGCTGTCCCTTGGTTATCTCATATTGTTACAGTATCTCACTTTGTTATCTGATATATTGGCTATATTTGTATTTGGTTATTTGAAATTGAATAGGGAAGGGGGGAAAACAAGATGAGGGGCAGGGGCTGGGGGAGGGAAATAGGGACCAAGATATGAGAAAGGGTATCAATATTTGTGAAGTAATGCACCTTCTATCTGGTGAATATAATGTAACCCTTCTATTAATTATAATAAAAATATATGGAAACAACAGAAAAATATCAGGTAAAATGCAAACAATGAAAACAACAAAAATTGATCCCTTTACCTATATAGTGACTGTAGATAATAGCCAACAATGAGGGCCTCTTACTTGAGTACCCAGTGTAGAATTGTCATTGAAGATGAAATCTGTTAAATTAGATTCTTTGTTCTGATTGTATTAATTTAGAGGAAATGAAGGATTTTTAAAATAGAGGATAAAATGATGTTTTCTAAATGATATTGGATTGCAGAACAAGAGAAATTGAAGGGGAAGGAAAGAAAATTGTAACTTAAAAATTCTTGTGTCAAGTCAGGAACTTAATCTGAAGAAGTATATAACATTACTGGCATAATTTCTTTCTCCCCATCACTGAAGACATGATATGCCCAAAACTCAAGATCATGGAGTGATTCTGTCAGTTAATAAACTACATGTCCAGATTTTTAATATAAGAGATAGGATCCAGATTGTTTCTGAAGTTATGACCTCAGAGTCATAATCAAGACTTTGTAGGAGGTCCAGAGAAGTTCTGAAATCCTTTAAGCAGAACTGTCTAGCTAGAAGAAGGCAAATCACTCACACCATAATTGTTCACCATGGAATCAACTTTAAAGAGCTGCGTTTAAAGTTGCATATAGCTGAAAAGCAAAACCAAACATATATCCACAATAAAATGCATGAGTTTTTAAACTAAAACTCACTTAAGATTGTTCTGGTGGAAATTAAAACAAGTAAGTTCATGAGTATTAATTTATGAAGATCTTTATCCTTTCTTGAGATTCTTCAGTAAATATGGTCCTTCTAGGGCTTGATTTCTATTTAACAGTTTGTTGTATTAACCAATGAAACCTCGGTTTAGGGTATACCAATGAAAAGCTAAAGTAAAACTGGCATGATGCTGGCTAACACTTAAGGAAAATAACATTATTATGCTTCCTGCCTTTCTGTAACTTCCTTTAGCAGAAGATATTTTTTTCTTTACCTGGAATAAATTAAAGTAGTAGACACAAAAATGTCCCCCATCTCCCTACAAAAAAATCAGCCCCGTTTTCTGCTGGCCAGAATTGTTGGCCGGAAAGTTTAGGGGTTAAACTGGATATTTCTGAGTGAATATGAGAAACATTTGAGATTTCAGTGTTAGTCAAAGCAATTAACTCCTATAAGACAAATGAATCTTACCAGCATTGTATCTGTAGCTGCCTACTGGAGAATAACTATGTTTGATAGAGATGTGATGACATAAACATGTATTACCAAATAGGTTGTTCTATAGGGATTTTAGCTGTCGTTAAGTACAACCAGGCAGTCTGCAAAGTTATAATTTATTCTTCTTAAACTACATTGGCTATAATATCCCCTTAATCCCTAATAAGTTTACAGACTTCCTGGAATGAAGGCAATGTGTTTTGTTTGTTACCTCAAAGGATTTTAACCGAACAACTATCTTTGTGCATCACTGTTGGCTGGAAAGTTATTGTTTCATTACCATCTGGTATTGTTCACTGGTCAGTAGAAATGTGAGTTATCCTCATCCTAAGGCTCTTGTTCCAAAGAATCAGGGTGGGAAGTAAGAAGCTGTCTATATTTTGCAGAATTGTCTTGTGGGATCATTGTCATTAACTTTGGGACCATATAATCTTAGGGCTTTAAAGGAAAATAAAATAGAACAGAGGCTTTATAGCAAATCAGCAGGGATATGTGCAAGAAATGAGGATTAAACTATACATGGTCTCTGGGAAAATCATTAATGTATATTGCCATGTTTACACTAGGAATAAATAAAGAGAAATATCAATTATCAGATTAACTTCAAGAAAGTAACATTACTGACATATATTCATTAGAATTACTTACTTACTATAAATAGTAAATAATTCTAACATATGCATGACAATCACAATGTATAATATAAATGCTAGCCAGATGAATTTTGGAATTTTTATTTGATCATAATTTTAGCCTCTGTTACCTGTACTCAGTGTTCTGTTGCTAGGCTCCTGTGTTTACCTGATCACCTGATTTTCAAAATTAACTTTAATATTTAATAAATGTTTGCACAAAGAAATATGCCTTTTTTCCTTTAGTCTAGAAATCAAAGATATATATATATATATATATATATATATATATAGAGAGAGAGAGAGAGAGAGAGAGAGAGAGAGAGAGAGATTTATATATACATACATTCTAGATGGAGCTCTAAATTGGAAGCTCTGGGAGACACGAGACAGAAAATAAAAGGTTTCATATATTGTTTATATAGTGAAAGTAAGTGAGTGTGTGGTAGGACATTGATGGGGTCTTTTTTTTTTTGCTTTTTTTCTCCCCAGTCCTGAGGCTTACACTGTGGGCCTGGACACTGCCCCTGAACTTCTTGTTGCTCAAAGCTAGTGTTCTACCATTTGAGCCACAGAATCATTTCTAGCTCTTTTTCTGAGTAGTTTATTGGAGATAGGAGTCTCACAGGACAAGAAAGTCAAAGCTTTGAATCATAATTTTCAGATCTCAGCTTTCTAAGCACCTAGAACTACAGGCAGGAGCCACCAGCAACTGGCTGATGGGGGCTTTATAGACTTTGTGATTGCTGAGATTTGGATACAGCCAGAGAAGAAGGAATCCACATATCTTCAAAACAAAAAAGAAAAGGGAATGGAAGCTAAGAAGCTAAACTTATCAAGTCCCAGGGGGGAAGTATTGTTAAAATTAAACAAATAAGTCAATGTTTAAGGGGAAAAGTGGCCATTTTGATGTCTACACTGTTCTCAGTGCATTGAATATGTTTGCACTGAAGTTTATACCCTGGTGAAGCAAACATACCTAAATAAATTTTGATAATACAACAAAGAAAAGTGTTATCTTGGAAAATGTAGCAATATGAAAGCATATGAAATGAGTATTATAAACATTTGGAATGGTGGCCCAGTTTTCTGAATACACAGATCTGAAACTGAAAGAATAACCAATCCATGTGTAATAAATTTGAGGATACTTGAGATGGAAGAGTAAAAATATCCAAAAGAATGAGGGCATAGAAGAAAGAACAGCGAATGTTTACAGGCAGGTAAAGCTGCTAGACTTTGAAATGAATGCAACATGGCATGGTAGAGAACAAAGAACATGGGTAAAAGAAGATGAAAGTGTTTTATTGTATGCATTGTTTACAAGTTATGATAATCTCCTACAGGAAGTGACTTAAGTGCTGAAAAATTCTGGGAATATGGTTAGCAAATTGGTTATTTCCTTAACTAAGTCTCCCTTAACCTCGTCTCCATAGGATTCCTTCTCCGTGACACTTACTGGAGTTATCAAATTGACATGTGAGGAAAAATGATTTTATCTCTTCAATGTTATCTCTTGGGTGTGTCAGCCCTCCAAGAGAAAGTAATCCTTCCTCTCTTTTGTTGAACTATTAGCTAAGAAGAGTAACCATGTATGCCACAGGAGAGACTTGATTGCTCTGTTGTGCAGATGAGTGGATATAGCTGTCTGCCTAATTTAGAGGAGAGTGTTGAATTGTCCTTTTACTCTGGATATGAAGTCATACTCTGATATCTTCTTTTCTATAATTAAGCTAACATTTTATACTCCAATTAACTTGCTCAGACAAAGCAGAGCAGAAAAAAAAATGATTGCATTTATTGATGTCCTAGAACTCCAATAGGTTTTCTTTCAAATGTATTATTGGTGGTCATGGCAAAGTCCTTGAATTATGAAATATGTCCAGAATAAATAATGACTTCTATATGACTTGAGTCATACCAAGAAAGTTGACAGTATTCATGAAAATGAAAATGATACAGATAAAAAATACATAGAAGAAAAATGAATCTCCAGTAGTAAGAAATAGAGTAGTACAGAAGGAAAAGTATTAAGTTATCTTGTGACTAGTAGGACCAGCAGTTTATTGGGTACTTAAGAAATTTCAAATTAAGAAAGGCTGAGTTTGGTATTGGATCTGAATTCTCAATGTGATATCCTGTTGGGAGCCAGAGTGGAATCAAACTGTACCTTGACTTGCATCAGAGGATGGCTTTATTGTCTTATTGTTTTGACTAGAAATTTCAATACTATATTGAAGAGGATGGAAAAGAGCAGGCATCCTTGTCTTGTTCCTTATTTTAGAGGAAATGCTTTTAGCTTTTCATTATTAAGTATAATCACTGGCCATAGGTTTGTCATATATAGCCTGCATTCTATTGAGGGAAAGCTCTGATATTTTTTTTATGTCTTTAGCATTCTTCGGAAGCTTTTTAAATTTCTAAAATAAAAAGATATTCCAAGATTCTCTTTTATTTTCCCTATACTGACCATCAAATCATTTCTTGAAAGTGCCTTCATTGTTCTTACTAGAGAATGGCGTTTAGTAACCAACATGGGGAAGCCAGGGGTCCTTCACCTTCGTCCCAGATTTTCAGGGTCCCTGTTCAGGCGCCAGATGCCGGGGCCAACCAGCAGCAAACCAGGGTTCGCAGATTGGGGTTCCTGAAATCGGGAGCAAGGACTAGGAAGGAATAGAAGAGAGACAGACACACCGGGTCCGGGATGTCCGCAGTCCAGGTAAAGACTGCCCGTTTATTTTTCACTCCCGCTTCTTCCCTCCTCCAGACCCAGGGAACCTCCAGGTGTTACATTCATATGGTAATTCTCAGGTCATTTACATAGAATAGGGCCAGAAAACAATAAGACAATAAAGCCATCGTCTGATGCAAGTCAAGGTACAGTTTGATTCCACTCTGGCTCCCAACAATATTCAAGTGCAAATATCTCATTAAATATTTGAGAGTAACAATCCCAAAGGAAATGGCTTGTTTCCGGTTTAATAAGTGAAATCACAAGCATTAGAAAAGTTCCTCAGGACACTGGAGAATAATGAGAGCACCAGATTAAGTACAGGGAATTGACAGAAGTAACTTTGAGAAAGGACATTATATTTTATACAAAATGAAGTCCCCAGGAAGGTGAACTAAGAGACGTCACTGAATTTATCCAGTTATCACTTTAAAAAGGAAATAACTGAAGGTGTCACATTTGTGAAGAGGTTAGTAACAAATAAATAAAAAAATGTGCAATTGAACAGCAACTTGCAGATATATTATAAATTAATATATGTGAAAACTGAAATGATCATTTCTTCAAAACTCAGGCTACAACTACATTCAACTATATTAAAAGTATAATTGAATATTTATTAAACCATGCCACAAGGAAATGGAGAGGCCAATCCACACCATGAGTGAGAATTTATAAGGATTTATAATCTGCTATATATAAAACTTTTACTGTAAATGACATTAACAAGAGTCTAATGGAAGAAATGAGAGGAAATTTGAACAGATAGAAGGTGTATTAATTCACATACATTGATACACTTTCACATGTCTTGGTTCCCATTTCCCTTCCCCCACCCCCACCCCTCATCTTGTTTTCCCCCTTTCCCTATCCAATTTCAAATAACTAAATACAAATATATCCGATATATCCGATAACAAAGTGAGATACTGTAACAATATGAGATAACCAAGGGACAGCAAAAGAGATGAGAGATAACATAGTACATTAAGGAAAACAATCATTCATTATATGGCTTTTGTTTCTATATCATGGAGATCGTTTTGTTCAGCGTCATACTATATGGCCTTATGTATCAAGATTTTGCTCTATTGCAAATCTCTGTTAGGAGAGCCCAAGGTTTCTACTGATTATGACAAATGAGGGAAACCATTTAGCCTAAGTTCCTTTGAGTCTGGCTTACTTCACTTAACATGATTTTGTCCATTTCCTAACAAATGGGTGATGTCATTCTTTCTGCCCAGCAGCATAGAATTCCATGGTTCCATATCTTTGCTATGGTAAATAGTGCTGCAATGAACATTGTTGTGCTGTAGATTTAGTATGTCCTTGTTTCTGGATGATTGGGTAAATGCCAAGTAGTGGAATTGCTGGGTCATAGGGGAGCTCTATGTTTAGTCTTTTGAGGAACTGCCATACTGCTTTCCATAGTGGTTGAATGAGTAGTGTAGTAGTGATCCCGCCTGGCCACATCCCCTCCAGCATCTGTTGTTATTAGTTTTCTTGATCCTGGCCATTCTAACTGGAGTGAGGTGGAATCTTAGAGTTGTTTTGATTTGCATTTCTTTTACGACCAGAGATGTTGAGCATTTCTTCATGTGTCTATAGGCCATTTTTGTTTCTTCTTCAGAGAAGACTCTCTTTAAGTCTTTGGCCCATCTTTTAATGGGATTGTTGTTACTTTGGAGATTAGTTTTGGAGTGATTCAATTTTTGGAGCTGTTGATATATTTTAGATATGAGGCCTTTGTCTGTTGTATGGTTGGTGAAGTTCTCCCATTCTGTAGGCTTCCTAATTAATTTACTAGCTATGTCCTTTGCCCTATAAAAGCTCTGCAGTTTAATGAAGTCCCATTTATCCAGCCTTTTGGAGAGGGGCTTCTTTTGCTGTCATCTCATGGTGAAAATTCAGAAAGTACTAAGAGATCAAAGAAAAAAATAGAACCTTCAGCCTAATGTATAATTAGCAATAGTCCATTCATCAGAGTGGAACTCTCATGCCCTAACAGCTCCCATTTGGCTTCCTGACCCAGCAGTTTCGTTTGGGATTAAGTTTCCCATGCATGGTTTTTGTTTGTTTGTTTGTTTGGGGAGAATATCAGAAAAATATACATGAAATCATAAAATAATGTGTTTCATACCATAAAAACTCCATAACATAGCAAATAAAGTCAATTGTTGTCTGGTACAATTAGCAAATTAAGACCTCAAATTTACTTTGGATGTTAGAAGCATCAAAATACAAACATCTGAAAATACTTCATAATGTGTTTCATACCATAAAAACTCCATAACATAGCAAATAAAGTCAGTTGTTGTCTGGTATAATTAGCAAATTAAGACCTCAAATTTACTTTGGATGTTAGAAGCATCAAAATACTAACATCTGAAAATACTTCAAGACTTTTTTCCTCCTTTTCTTCTCCCTCTCTTTCTCCTCGCTCTTTCCTCTTCTCACTCAGAGACTCATGTATGCAAAGCAAGTGTTCTACCATTGAGCAACATACTCTCCCTTAGCATTTATTCAAGTTGTATTTACATATTTCATCTTTGCAACTCATTTCACAAGTTTTAGAAATAGCTTAAGCAAAAATAAAGAGAATTCTGGAAGGAAGTCATTGCTTTTCAGTATTTTTAATATTATTAAAAAAACTATTAGAAAATTCACAATAAATAAGACTTTTGGCAGTCCGACCCATTCATTATTTTGACCAGAGGGAAATGTAAGAGTAAAATCAACTCCTCTGCATAGGCAGATCTTGCAAGACAAATGAGGAAAGACTCTATGGAGGCCTGAAACAAAGCTGAAACTGAAATCTAGTGTTAAGAATAATTAAATCAGAACTACTGTACTATTAAAACCAGTGAAAAGTTAGAATAGCTACCATAAAGTACAGGAAACCAGTACGCTAGACGGATGCTGGAATTTATTTGAAAGTTGGAACACTCAGAGGTGCCATCGTAGTGAAGCCTGAATGAGGGAGACAAAAACAAAACAAAAATACTTTGACCAAGTATCTTCTTAATCCTTGCTTTTGGCTCATTGTATGGTAATGATGTTAAGGAAATTTACTCAAGAGAACAGAGATGGGTTCAAGAAAAATCACTAATTAGGGGGAAAACAACCAATAACGTTGTAATACATTATCTACTTTCTTAGCTGTGGATAATGCCCAAACAATACACGATGTCTTGATCTTATACCAGCTGTTTCAGGGGAAGAAAAAATTAAATTTTATAAAAGTTGTCAATATGTAGAAAATCTATTTTCTGAATTTAAACTTAAAAAATATTTTCAAACAATAGTCATCCAAATAGAAAAATTAATATCCCTTATGTAATTAAAATGAGACCTAATTTTCAAAGAATGGCTGTTTAGCAGAAACAAAGCTTGTCACTACAGTCCATATAATATTACAGCATTCTATATGTCCTGCATATTTTAATAACTAAAAGGAAAACGTGATATATATGTTTTAAAGGAGGAAAAAAACAAATGTCATTGTTTTGTGATATTTTGATTAACTGCATAGAAAATCCAGTAGAATTTTCATCAAACAATGAGTGTGCAGTGTTGTAGAATCTAAATCAAGTATTTCAGTGAGAGAATAATCAGCAGAATGAAATGCTAATAGGTCAAATAATATAAATATGAACAATGAACGTTTGATTGGCATTGTGAACATGACTGGTGACTTGGGAAAGTTATATTTCTGTGCAGTAGTGCAAAACTACATCAAAAAGACAAAATAAGGCACGTAATGAATTTTCTTAACTCTAAGAATATTGCTAAAGAAAAGTATGGTCATATTTCATCTTTAGAGTGAAATGAATGGTAGTTGTTACTTGTGAAGAAAAGAGATGTATTTATCTCACAGTTCTGAAGGCTCAAACCCCAAAGGTCTTGGTACTGAGAGCAATAGCAGGAACATTTGTAGGAGAAAGGAACTGATTGCATTTGGAACCAGAAGCATAAGCAACGAGGGAAGGGATGCGTGACACTTATAAAATACTTTTATGAGTGCTCAGATATGTTATGTGAACTCCTAAAGGATATACAAGACATTTTTTTTCCCTGTGACCTAATGATCTTCCACTAGGTACTACCTCTGAAAGTTCCACCATTTTCCAATAATGACACTTTGGGAGCCAAGACTAACCTTTTAATCCCTGTGATAAAACACCTGAAAAGATTTATTTTTGCTAATGGATTTACACATGTCAACCCATGATCAACTCCCCTGTTTCTGGGCCTGCATGAGGCAGTAAGTACATTATAGAAGGGTGCAATGGGGCAAAGGCTGCTCATCTCTTTGTAGGCAAGGGGCACATTCTTAGTGACCTGTTTGCTCCCACTACAATCCTCCAACTTACTCCACCATTCATCTGTAAATTCATCAGTGATTTATTCCATTGATGAAGTGAATGGTTTCTCTGAGGAAAAAAACCTTTCATACGTACACTATTTGGAGAGACAGTTCATGTCCAAGTCATGCATAGACCCTTGCAGAAACATAATATGGATCCAAACCATTGCCAGTAAATTAGAAAACTGGGGGAAGTAGTGTCAGGAAAATTGCTTTTTTATTTTATTTTATTTTGGTGGGTCATGGGGCTTAAACTTGGCCTCGCTGTTGTCCCTGATCTCTTCAGCTCCAGGCTACTGCCCTACCCTTGAGCCAAGCCCCACTTCCCCTTTTCTGGAGGTTAATTGGAGATAAGGTCCTTTTGTGCCCCAGCTGGCTTTGAATCATGATCCTCAGATCTTAGCCTCCTGAGTAGCTAGGATTACAGGCAGGAGCCATCACATCCAACCCAATTTGTTATTGTTATGGTAACTTAAAGCCTGGGTGCTGTCCTTGAATTTTTTTGCTCAAGCCTAGCACTTTACCACTTGAGCCATAACACCACTTCTGGCCTTTTCTTGGTAATTTGTTAAAAATAAGCAACTAACAGACTTTCCTTCTCTGTTCTGGCTCTGTTCTGGAGATCCTCAGATCTCCGCCCCCTGAGTAGCTAGGATTACAGGTATAAGCAACCAGCCCCTTTTTAGACACTCCCATACAGAAATTCCCTGCTTCTACTTTTTTTTGAAAGAAGAATGAATAATATTAAAAGTTATTTATTCAATTGTTTTGGAAAAATTTCCAAAACAAACTCAATAATTTGTGACTTCTATTTTTCTTCCTTTGAATGTATATGAATTTGAATATGCATAAAATAACTTGAAAGTGATCAGTGAATTCTTATCATTTTTCAGTAGTTAGGGACTTAATATTTAATCATATATTATGGAACTGTGTTCACATCAGACGTATATAAACCTGTTATGATGAATGGATAATATTAAATAATGTGATATGCAATAAATGAAACATTTTAAATCAATAGGGTCTTAACATCATTGTATCTACAACTGTTTCAAACAAGCCCCTGAAAATATATTTGGAAAGGATAATGCAACATTTCCATGGGCTAAGTCTATATAAAACAATTGATTGCACAAATAATATATCAGTTTTCAGTCTGCATAGTTCCGGTCAAGTATTTATATCTATGGTGTTTGCCAATCCCTTACTGAAGGCATCACTCACTCATCTCTTTGAGCAACACTTAAAACTTGATTTTTTATTGATGCCAGTTTTTCTAGCACTACCATATTTACGTGAATCTCCTAGAGTAGGAGGAGCACCTCACTGTGTATCTTTACTGAAGTCATATTAATGTCTTCTTTGCAAGTCTGCTACTGTGATGATGAAAGTTGTCCATCATTTTTGTTGCACTGATTTGTCGAAGTTACTACATATTGTAAATCTTAGTATGTTCTCTGATATACTTACAAATAAACTTTTCCACTTTCAGTTCCTTCCTTGCCAATAACACCATTCTGTGTATTAAACTTGAAATAGTTTTACTACCAATTCTTGATTTCTTCATGCTTGCGTTTTGGTTCATATACAAAAAAAAATTTTGCATAATACCTAATATAAATATTCTCATATTTTAATACTGAATGTCCTACTCCAGTGTCTTCAGCAATTACAATTTAATTTCCCTGAAAACTACCTTTTCAAATTATAAGGATAATAACTATACACAGCCTTTATACTTGTCTATTTTAATCTGACCTATACTACTCAATGAGTAGGTATCTTTGGACCTATAATTAGGTATACATAAACTTCAGTTTTCTTAACTATAGTTACAAAGGGATTTGTATTGAAGATTAAAAAATGTATATATGGCACCAAGTTATATAGGTTGATTAGTCACTGTTAACTTTATTCTTCCTGGAACAATGAATTTAAAGATTTTCCTCTGGATAAATATTTAATGTTTACAAAGTAAATATAAATACCCATGTTTAGATGTTTAAGACCCTTGGAATTTTTATATTTGTTATTTAAATTATGTATTTAACATTACAAATTTTATTTTTAAACACATGCTTCAATACATCAATTTGAATAAATCATACTGATTATACAATTCCCATATTTAAATGAGTCTGTTTCTGGTTGCTGTATACTGAAACATTGATGTCTTTGACATTTCTTGCATCTAATGTACTTTTAAAACTGCAAGGTTATTATACTTCTCATACTACCCATGAGGAAGATATAATTGCTAGGATTAACTTAAGTATACAAAAATGTAGGTTCAAAGAGAATTGGTGACATAGCTAAGTTTGTAAGATTGAGAATTAAAACCAGATTTTATTTCAGATTTTTTTAAGTTAATGGCATTTTATTAAGAAATATGTTTTATTCACAATTTAACATCTGTGAAGTTGTTTCCCATGATATTTCTTGGGTTAAATGTCCATGTCTTTTTTAGTAGCATGTCATTACTGTTTTAAATGGTGTGATTTACAATTAATGATGTCTTCTGTTAAATAGAACATTAGATTATGTTAAATAGTAATTAGTGGTATAGAGGAAGATAAGACAGAGAAAGGGGGTTAGTGATTTCTAGAGAAGTGTTATCATTTGAAATGGGATGGTTAGAGGATGTTATTTCCAGAAGAACCACAGGGACTCCAGTGTTGAGAAGAATCAATAAAAGAAGAAAGAAAGACTGTGGTATTTGCCTGCTGTCTTGTTGGTAACATGATAAATGTAAATAGGAAGTTCATAGTCCAGGCCAGACTGGGCAAAAATGTGAGATTATCTCCCAAAATAATTAAATTCAGAATGACAAATTGGGGTAGGGTGTGTGGTTCAAGTCTGCTTGCAAAGTAGATATAGGTCTGGGTATATCTTGAAGATATGTAGGACCAACAGGATTTGCTGCTGAATTACTAATGGAGAGTAAGGGATCAAAAGGCAAGACAAAGATATTTGCTCAGCAAATGTTCCCACTTCTATCTACTTATATGTAAAATCCAGTGCTCTCAACCTAAATGAGCCCTGTCCATTGCTTTTTTTCTCATTTTATTTTTTATTATAGCAGTAATATAGAGAGGAGTTATTTCAGACTTTTTACTTGTTAGACCAGAAATATACTTACTAAAACAGTGACGATCAAATTTTAAAACATAAAAGTAATGTTGCAGTGTTTCTAAAATCAAACATGCATCCAAATTATGTTGAGAGCTTGTGAAACCCAGTGTGTTGGACCAGAGTTACTGACATAGAAATCTTTAAAGTAATTTTTAGGATGACTCCAGGTATTGATAATCTGGCTGAGTTGGGCCTTAAGTTCCTTAGGGAATTCTAGGGATAGAGATAGGCAACTGGACAAGTGTGTAGGTCTTCACACTTGCTCTCCCAGCTTTAAAAATATGTACTCTGATACTCAGTGGGCTAGTGGAACAGTTTCTGACTAATGAAAATAAAATAAAATAAATTGCCTTATAGAACATCATGTTTTGGATTAATGTTAAAAGAATGAATTACATTGGATACAATGTCAGGTCATAGATTACAAAGGATATATCTTTTATTTCTTCTTTTTGTTTCTCTGGTCTTTGGGTTTGAACTTACAACCTGGGCACTGTCCTTGAGCATCTTCTACTCAAGGAAAGCCAGCTACCATTTGAGCCACAGTATCACTTCCAACATTTTCTGAAAAGTTATTGGAAAATGGAGTCTCATGGACTTTCTAGGCTTGCTTACAAACATGATTCTCATATCCCAGCTAGGATTATAGGTGTGAGTCACTGGTACCTGACTCCAAAGAATGTATCTATATCTATACCTATTTTTGTCACTCAAGGGGCTTGAACTCTGGGCCTGGGTATTGTCCCTGAGCTCCTAAGCTCAAGACTACCACTCTAACACTTGAGCCTTTGTGATACTTTGGGTTTTCTGGTGGTCAATTGGAGATAAGAATCTCAGGGACTTTTGGGCTCAGACTGGCTTCGGACTGAGATTCTCAGATCTCAGCCTCCTGGATAGCTAGGATTTCAAACCTGAGCCACCAGGGCCCAGCTATGAATATATATATATTTACCATCAAAGTTACATAGTTGTTTCTGTAAAATTTTGCATAAAGCCTTTATTTACTATATATATGTATATATATATTAGCATAACATTGGGCTCAGCAATGATATATTAATAAGAAATATCTTTTTCTTCTCACCTTAGAGTATATTTGCTAACCCTGTTATTTGTTTGGCAGATTCAATATTAATGAATTTCTACAGTTCCCACATTCATACTCTGCCAGCTCTATCAGACTTAAATCATCTTATTGAGGAAAATAAATTCTCTATGCCTTGAAGAACTGTTTTCTCTTGACTTTCATCTGGGAAGAGTTGTCTTTAAGCAGGTTTGAATGAAATAAAAAAGTAAAAGTACCAAAGAGAAGAATTTATGATGCAAATGTAAGACTAGCATCTTAACTACTACAAAGATAGGCCTATAGGATTCATGTATCAAAATAAAATCCATTGTTAGAAGTAAAGTAGGCATTTAATAATGCTAATTAGTGAAATATATAACTCAATGAAAAGGAGACCAGGCCCCCAAATACTATAACTGATAAGCTCTAATTCATGCCTGGAGTAGTAGCATGTAAATCATAAAGTAAGGAGATGAGTATATGAATATATAAATATATGAAATAGAAGATAGATTGTAATTATAGATACACTAATAGGTGAGATATAAAGATAGATGATATGATAGATTGAGAGATAGATAGATAGATAGATAGATAGATAGATAGATAGATAGATAGATAGATAGACAGACTCCATCTAGTATGTTAGAAAAGAAGTCAGATAATCAAAGTTATTTCTTGGATAGCTGTGAACTTTGCTACATTATCTTCTTGCATATGCATTAATTATCCTCAGTTCTCCCTCCACTACTTTAGTGCAGGAGAGGAAGAAACAAAAGGCAGCCTAGATTTTCATTTGAAATGATATATTTACAAGGAATCTCCCCTTTCAAATGTTGAACATAAAGTCTAAGTCACAGATTCAATTATTTACTTTGTCCTTGAGACTAATCCTATTCTCAATAAGTTAGTTTTATTTAAAACTCTTTAAGACTCTTCCAGTCTACCACTTATTATTAGTGTGCCTAACCATCCATTGATTTGCTAACAGCTTGTTATAAAAAATTTGAAATCTGCCACATGGCTTGAAAGGAAAAAAATATTATTCCATTTGTTGTGTTGTGAAAGGAGTGCATATAAAGGTATAAATCTAAGAATTGATAAGTTTTTCAAGATCATTATACTGCTACATAGGTAAAAAAGAAAATACACTCACAAAAATCTCTACAAATTAAAAAGCATAAAATAATTGCTGATGAAAATTCATTTTAATTCATCTCTATCTTCCTTTCCTTTTTTTTTTTTCGCCAGTCCTGGGCTTGGGCTCAGGGCCTGAGCAATGTCCTTGGACTTTCTCAAGGCTAGAGCTCTACCACTTGAGCCTCAGCACCACTTCCAGCTTTTTTCTATGTATGTGGTACTGAGGAATCGAACCCGGGTCCTCATGCATGCTAGGCAAGCACTTTAACCACTAGGCCAAACTCCCAGCCCTCTATCTTCCTTTCTTGTCTCCCTTCCTTCTTCCTCCCTATCTTTCCCCTTCATTCTCTGTGAGTCTCTTCTTTCTCTCCTTCTGTCATTTCTCTTTCTTTAATGCAATGAGAGAAGACTAGTTATTCCAAACTAAATTTTCTAAAGAAAACAAGCTATTTCCGTAAAACAGTAAGATTATTTGCTCATGTAAAAAGTTTAATGTGAAAACATTCCTTTCATTGTACTTTCTATGACAGAATATTTACTATTTTTTCCATCTTCATATTTTCCACAATATGTTATATGGTATATATTTTAGTAGATATTCAAAAATATGCATAACATGAATAATACATTATAGCTACAAGAGGTTGTATGAAAAGAATGTTCATGACAGTAATTTTATATCATTAAATTTAAAAGAAACAACACAATACCTATCAATAGGAAAGTAAATTAATGAATTCTTCCATATTCATAAAATGAAATAGTTTTTAATGTTTACAAAAAGCCAGTAATCCTAGCTCCTCAGGAGGTTCTGATATGAAAACTGTGATTCATAGCTCAAAAGCTATGTACATATGGCCATATAGGATGAAGCTAAATGAAACAAATTCCAGGATATGGAAGCATGAGGTTTATCTTCACGATTATGAAACTCTGATCTCCACAAACCTATTAAAAAAAACCACAAGGGGTCTGTGGCTCAAGTGGTAGAGTGTATGTTTAAATAAATACAAATTTTTGAAAAGGTCTAGAGTTTTATTTTGGGTAGTAGGTTATAATAATAACTGAATATATTATAAGTCCTAAACAACAATGTGTTGTATGGGAAGGATTATCGCTGAATTAATTCCATTTTGGTGTGTAAGCCAGTCCGGGGACTTGTACTCAGTGCCTCAGCACTATCCTTCAGCCTTTTTGCTCAAGTCTAGCACTCTACCATTTGAACCACATCTCCACTTCTGGTTTTGGGGTGATTAATTTAAGTTAAGGGTCTCATAGACCTTTCTGCCCAGACTAACTTTGAATCATGACCTTCAGATCTATGCCTCCTGAGTAGTTAGGATTATAGGTGTGAGCCACTGAGGCCTAGCTTCAATTTGATTATTTAAGCTGAGATAATCATAGATTAAAGGAATCAATGGTGGATATAGTGAATGGATAAGTGCATACTGTTCATAAGCTAAAAGAAAGACTGATGCTCTCAAAGATGGGACATTTTATGGCACATAAGATGGGACATCCACAATGTTTCATGTGCATCTGCAAATAACAAGGATGATGTCCCGTATGTCTCTTCAGTGTAATTGGTCTACACTCTTACAGGATTCCCGACCTCTGCTTGTACAAACTGAGACAGAATTCAGATAAGGTAGTGAAAGTAGTCAGAAAGTTTATTAGGAAGGAATATGGCAGGGAAATGATATTATGTGGCACAATGCTATAAAAAGACAACCCTTTATCTATCTTCTGAGTACAGACACAGGAGCTACAGATTTCAGTAGAAGAATAATTATGGGCAAGGAACAAAACTGTGCACAGTTTAAGAGTCAGTTGTAAATGTGGCCTGGCTGGTCACTCTTTCAATTCTGGTTCTCCTAAGGTCCAGAGAAGTTGTTATCACTGTCATCATTAGAGAAGAACAGTACGACTCCCAGAAGATGATTTCTCCAGCTCTAGGATGCAGCCTGATTGTTAGAGATTGAGAATGGTCTGTCCTGCAAGGTTCTGCTGTTCCTGATGGATAGTTTAGTTCTTGTCATAAAGATGTTATCTATCAATCCTGTTTTTATTGGAATCAATGGAAATTGCCAAGTGACATGGGAGAGAATGAAGTGGAGCAACGATAAACACAAAATGGAAGCAAAGATGCTAGGCTTGCCTCTTCCTTTTAGCTTACCCATGGTAGTAAAAGCAATTTCAGTACTTATTTTCAATAGAACAAAAGTTTCTAGAATGAGAATAATAGCATTAGGTGTTGAGGTTTGTGTATTTATTGTGATTGCCTGTAAGAAATTCCTACTCCTTGTTCTGTTCTACCAGGCAGAAGTCTCTAGTGACTCAGAAAGTTTAATTTACAATATTTTCTCTCTGACCCCTTGTAGACTCAAACTATGTTTTAGGTTCCTTTTGTAACTGCCCGTTGCACATGACTTGCTGCTCTCTTAGTATTGTTCAAATACTCTCTATTTTCCTTATGATTTTGTGATGATTTTCTGCCCATTATTAAAAGTGCAGCACTGACATCTCCAAGTATTATTTTATAAATGTCTATTTTCTTTAGTACTGACCATGTTTGATTCACAGATTGCTGGTCTCTGTTGTATGCTTACTGTGTTTTTTTAGATATGTTGATGGCTTCAATATGTTTATTAATATGGTATGCCCCCTTGGACTCTTTTATTCAACAGATCACATAGGTTATTAATCAATTGTTTTAAAAGTTTTCAATTCTGACATCATTATCTTACCTGAATGTGCTCTTAAACTTGTCATCTTTGAAATGCTTGTTCTGTTGTTATTGTTTTGCTTTTTGTCTTTTTAATATACTTACTAGCATGTTTTTTTCCTTGATAGCCATGTATAATGTAGTAAGTAAAAGGAACTCTGCAAAACAGGACAGTCTTTGCTAAAAACAGAATGCTTTGCAAGACATTTCAAAATGGTTCCGCTTCCTGTTTGTCAGTAATGTAAGATGATTCTATCATACCTTCCTAATATTCATAATGGAATCTTGAGAGAAATGCTGTGGCAAGAGTTATAAAGATCTTTAAATTTTGTTTTATATATTTTACATTATCTCTTTGTATTTTCCTATATTCAGATAATATGTTCATCATACACACACACACACACACACACACACACACACACACACACAGGAGACAGACAGGCAGAGACAGAATAAGATTACACTGAGAGAGGCTACGACAGGATAATAGGAATATCTTCATCCCAGTATTTCACACTCTGTTTTCTTTGCATTTCCTGAAGCTTAACCTTGTAAACTTTTTATCTTTAAAATTCTTTTCTTGCTGGCATTGAGGATAAGGACTAAGTTCATCCAGACGTACAATCTAAAGATGCAGTTTTTTTTTTTTTACTTTTCAAGTATATATTCTTGCCTTTGCCATGTACTTTCCCCAAAGCTTTTATGAGCTGCTTTTTAAAAACTTATTTATTTTTATTGTAATTAATAGAAGGGTTAAAATTATATTTGCCAGATAGAAGGTGCATTACTTCACACACATTGATACCCCTTCTCATGTTTTTGTTCCTATTTCCCTCCATACACCCCCTCTCCTCATCTTGCTTTCCCCCTTCCATTTCCTATTTCAAATAATCAAACATATATACAATATACCAGATAACAAGGTCAGGATAACAATATGAGGATAACCAAGGGACAACAAAAAAGATGAGAAATAACGTAGTATATTAACAACAACAATTGCACATTATATGGTTCTTATTTCCATATCCTGGAGGTCTTTTCATTAAGTGTCATACTATATGGTCTTATGTATCTAGGTTTTGAGCTACTGTAATCCTCTGCTAGGAAAGTCCAAGGTTTGTACTAATTATTACAAATGAAGGAACCATTAAGCCTATGTTCCTATGGGTCTGGCTTACTTCATTGAATATGATTTTTTCTAAGTCTTTCCATTTCCTTACAAATGGGGCGATGTCATTCTGATGGCAGCCTAGAATTCTATTGTGTATAAATACCATATCTTGTTGATCCAATCATCTACTAAGGGGCATTTGGGTTGGTTCCATATCTTTGCTATGGTAAATAGTGCTGCAATGAACAACGTTGTGCTAGTAGATTTAGTATGTCCTTGTTTCTGGATGATTGGGTAAATGCCAAGGACTGGGATTGCTAGGTCATGGGGAGCCCTGTTTAGTCTCTTGAGGAACTGCCATACTGCTTTGCATAGTGGTTGAATGAGTTTGCACTCCCACCAACAGTGTAGTAGTGATCCCTCCTGGCCACATCCCCTCCAGCATCTGTTATTATTAGTTTCTTGATCATGGCCATTCTAACTGGAGTGAGGTGGGATCTCAGAGTGTTTTTATTGCATTTTTTATGGTCAGAGATGTGGAACATTTCTTCATGTGTCTGTAGGCCAGTCTTATTTTTTCTTCAGAGAAGTCTTCCTTTCAGTGTTTGGCCCATCTTTTAATGGTATGGTTGTTTTTTTGAATATTAATTTTAGATTGATTCAATTTTTTGAGCTGTTGATATATTTCAGATATGAGGCATTTGTCTCTTGTATGGCTAGTGAAGATCTCCCACTCTGCGGGCTTTCTATTTAGCTTGATGAGCTGCTTTTAAGCCCCAATTTCCTTAAAACGTCATCCTCAATTTCCTTCCATACTTTACAAACTCTGCTGTTTCCCTCAACTGTAAACTTTTTCTCCAGTGGTTGTGGTTAACTTACAATGTTAAAAGGAATGTCTTTTACTTTTCTGCCAGGAGCAATTTCTGTAATTGGATAAACAAAGGTAGCATATTGTCTTAGATCTTCAGGCAGTCCCTAGACAGGTAAAAACAGACAAACACAATTCACATTATTGGGAGTACAATTTGCTCTGCCTCCTCAGAGATGAGGATCAAGAGTTCCACAACAAGAAGGTTGGAGCTATAGTATGGGAGACTAGAGAGGAAGCAGGACAAAAGCAAGTTTAAAAATCACCGTGTTCCTACAGTTTTCAGGTGGTCTTATATTTAATCATTATCAAACTGTGTATGAGTTTGAGCTTTTCTAATAAAATTGTTTGTGACTGATGTTGCTTGATTTTGATAACTTTTAGAATAACCTACTTCATATTTTAGTTTATATTCGCCTCACCACATAGTTTTATATGTCATTATTATTGTATCCTTTTTCTCTAAATGTTGAGAGATTTGCTCAAGCTAGTACTGTAGTCTTTGTTTTGCCTTTTATTTGGCTTTCAATCTTCTATCTAATCCCTCCACCAGGTTTTTCATTCAATAATTATGCATTTCATCTTTAGTCAAATTTCTCCACTCTCAGATTTTTTCCCTTATACTGTACATACTGATGAATGGATACTACAAAATAAGATATTTTGTTAAGCTTTCTCTTCTGTTTTTACCATCTTGAAGACTAATCCTTGCTATTGGATAAAGTAGATTAATTTTTCTTAACCACATACATTCTTGTCATAGGTTCCAAAATTTTTTAAAGACACTAATGTTTCATTTTTCAGTTGCTTTTTTTCTTTCATTTTTTTCTTTATGATCTCATTGCCTTTCAACAGCTTTCTTATTTTTTTAATTTTTAGTTTTTTATTGTAATATGTAGAGGGTTTACAGTTACATTTGCCACATAGTAGGTGCATGACTTCTCACACACTGATACACCTTCTCATGTTTTTTCCTCATTTCCCTCCTCCCACCCCCTCCAAATCATCTTGTTTTCCCCTCTTCCCTTTCCTATTTCAAATAATCAAACATATATACAATATACCAAGTAACACAATCAGATATAGTACCAATATGAGATTAACCAAAGGACAGCAAAAGAGAAATATATAGTACATTAAGAACAAGAACCACAAAAGATAAAGCTCTTGTTTCCATATCCTAGCAATCCTTTCATTTAGTCTCTTCCTATATGACCTTATGAATCTAGGTTTTGCACTATTATAATCCCCTGCTACAAGAGTCCTAGATGTATACTAATTATTAGAAATGCAGCTTTCTTATTTTTGAAAGGAGGAAATTTTTGTAGAAGAATTTATTACCAAATCCCAAATTATAATGAAGTTCTGTTTTACTTAGCTATTTTAATGCTTTTAATGTTATAAAATGGCACATCTTGGTTTTTTTTTTCAGATTTCAATCCAGGAACTAGAATTTATTCCTATGATATTAAATAGTCTAGCCAATTGTTATGATTTTATCACATTCCTTTAAGCAAAAAACTTAAAACGAGGAGGAGAAAGGACAAAGACAGAGAATAATTATCTATTTTTTTGCCAGTATTGGGGCTTGAATTCAGGGCCTGTCCCTGTCTTTGAGCTTCTTTTGCTCAAAGTTATTGCTCTACCACTTAAGCCACAGAACCACTTCTATACTTTTTTCTCTCAGTATGGAACTGAGAAATCGAACCTAGGGCTTCATGCATGCTAAGCAAGCACTCTACCACTAAGCTATATTCCCAACCCTACTTATCTGTTATCTACTTTTAGTTATCTATGTGTACATCAGCAATATATACTGAATTCTATAACATTAAAAAGTGCTTGGGTATGTAGACAGAAGTATAGGTGATTTAAAAGGCAGCAAGAAGAGTGTGCAGGAACATGGACTATTTTGGGAACAGCCAATGAATATTGTTCTTAAAATGGTTTCTAGTATTTATAGATAGGAAATTCCTTAGAAAATCTACTACCTTCCCATGCTAATCAAGTACACACACTTATTTTTGAAACACGTCACTTAGCATTTTCTCCTTTCTTCGTGATTGGACTTGCTGAAAGATTCAAATGTCCCTATCAGTAAGTTAAGAGAACTAATGTAAATTCCTATAGCTCTAGTGACAACGTTTTAATTGTCCATGATGACCTTTATATTTGTGTCAAAAAGGCGAAAGATCAACTAAAATTCCAATTAAAACAAAGTGCAATAAAGTTCCATATAAAAAGGGTGACTTCATTAAATGCCAGCATTAAATATGTATTTCTTTCAAGAATTCAGCCTTTGATTCCACGAAGAGAACTCAATTTTTATTATTATTACTAAATAAACTTGGTAATTTTTGGACAAAACCAGACATTTCATCTCAAGCAACTGAGTTGTTTTTAAGCTTGCACAAATGTTGGAACAAATTAGTCCTTTTAACTAAATTCTAATTTTATTTATAGAAGTATGATTTGAATAGTGTGATTAGTAATGAGTCCCAAACTTCAATGCGGGTTAGTATCATTTAAAAAACTGATGCCCCTTTTTGCAGAGCTCACTAAAGCAAAAGAAAAATATTATTTATTATATGAATAACTCTCTAATGAATTATATTATTTGTGCTTTCCATAGAGTTGATTATACTTCAGTTAATTCATTTGTAATCACTTTCATACTACTACAGTGTTTTCTGCTAGCTTTATAAGCACATTCTAGTTACCATAAGTGAGGGCTACTATGGAGCCTGTGTTTATCTGAATCTGGCTTATTTCATTTAACTTATTTTTTCCAAGTCTTTCTTTCTACTTCCTTATGAATGGTACAATATCAATCTTTCTGATGCATAAGTATAATTCCACTGTATGTATTTTTAGACATATATATTATATCTATATATTTTCGCTTTTTCTTGATCCATTTGTTGGGCATTTGGACAAATTCCATATCTTGGCATGAATCTGTAAAATGACTAAGTCAAAGCCCAGCTACATAAGTACCAGGAAATGGGTACTTGTAAGTGGTGGGGCCTGTGGGAGAGATGGGTGGAAGAATGAACAGGGAGATGAGTAGAATGCAGGAAAGAAGGCATTGTGTATGCCACAGAACTTAGAAAAATAAGAGGAGTGCTTCAAAGGGGGTAAAGATGCTGAAGGGATAGCACAGATTAAGATGCATTGTATACATAAATTGCTTTGTATATGGTAAAAATTCAATTCATAACCTAGAAATCAAGAAAAGTGAAAGAAAGTGTGGGGGGGAGTTGGTGCATGGGAATGTTGAAAAGAATGATCTTGATCAAGAGACACCATATTCATAAATTGCTCTTTTGAAGGGTAAATTCTTTGTAGAAATACTTAAAGAGTAAAACAATTAAAATTTAATGTTAACCCATTGCAAGTTTGTAGTCTGAATAATTATAGAGACTAACAGAGTTCTGTGAAATTAATGGCAAAAGTCTTGTTGTAAGGATGTGTGCTCCACCATTATATCTGTATGTCAAATACAGAAAAAGGTACAAGCTGATGAACCTAGAAGACACCATACTACACCTGATAATAAAATTTCTAAATCCTAAAAAAAGATCTTGAAGGGGATCTGTACACAGCAGCTTTTGAGCACCCTAGGGCAAAAGTCGGCAAAACCTGTGTCAGCAAAACCAAAGTCAGCAAAAATACTGACATAGGAATGCATGCTACTCTGGTGATCTTTGAATTTACTAAGATCACAAACAACTACCAGCCTCTTACAAATGTAAAACAGTTGAACTTATCACCATTCTTCAAGATTTCTGATAGATACTGATACATATTACATTTGGAAATGTTCATTCTAAAGTATACAAAATGGCACTGAGAAGTAGATTCAGATCCACTGCTCTAAATTACTTAGCTGTTTCAACTTGCCATTATGATGTATTCCATAATATACTCAGAGATATTAAATTTTGCTAGGTCACAGCATAATAAAGAGAGGAGATAATGGACAAGAGGACAGGACATTTCTAGATAAAAACAACATACTTTGACTTACCAGTCCAAATTTTCCTTTCTATTGTGTCATTTGCTGGATGAATTTAGATAAATGACATCACTGATATTCATCCAAATGTAGTTATATTTGGAAGAAATTTTATGGTATAACTTTTCTCCATTAAGATAATATTTTATCAGCATATATTATTACTTTTATTATTACAGCTCAGATAAAATATACAGCCTATATACATATATATGCATATTTTGAAAAGAAAAGAAAATGTTGTTTTATCAAGGTACTTTTGTAAATTGGTTCAATGATAGTCAAAGTTGAAAATAAAGCATTCCTCTAGGAAAACTGTGAATTAATGACTTCTTAAACCAAGTAAAAGAATTGAGATTGCAAAGCTGTCAACTAATTCTAAATCTAGGAAAAAGTCTGCTTCCCAGGAATGAAAAAAAATACGAAATATCATTATATGTCTAAAATCAGTACTAGACTCAGCTATAAAAACTTAAAAATCACTATAACTAAACTAAAAGGTAGCTTGAGACTGTAACACTAATTAAGATAAAATAGACCATCAGAGAAAACACAAATGAAAATATTTGTTCAAACTTGAAAAAGGAAATTAAAGCAGAACTGAGGAAATGGAAAAACCCTCCCATGCTCCTGGATTGGAAGAATCAATATCGTGAAAATGACAATCTTGCCAAGGGCTACCTACAAATTCAACGCAATACCCATCAGTATCCCAATGTCATTCCTTAAAGAAATAGAAGAGGCAATCCAAAATTTCATATGGAATAATAAAAGACCCCGTACAGCAAAAACACTTCTTAGCAGAAAGAACAGTACAGGAGGAATTTCAATACCAAACTTTAGACTCTATTACAGAGCTATAATTATCAGAACAGCTTGGTACTGGCACAAGAACAGGCCTGAAGACCAATGGAATAGAACTGAGGACCCAGATATTAAACCACAGACGTATGGCCACCTAATCTTTGACAAGGGAGCCAAAAAAAAATAGAATGGAAGAAAGATAGCCTCTTCAACAAGTGGTGCTGGCAGAACTGGTTAAGCACATGACGAAAACTAAAGTTGGATCCTTCTTTGTCACCCTGAACTAGAATTAACTCCAAATGAATCAAAGACCTGGAGGTAAAACCCGACACTCTGAAAACTTTACAAGAAGAAATAGGAGATAGACTAGGCCTCCTTAGCACAGGTCGAAACTTTCTTAATAAGGACCAAGAATCACAACAAATCAGAGAAAGGCTGGATAAGTGGGACTGCATTAAACTGCAGAGCTTTTGTATGGCAAAGGACATAGCTAGTAAACTAATTATGAAGCCTACAGAGTGGGAGAAAATCTTTACCAACCATACAACAGACAAAGGCCTCATATCTAAAATATATCAACAGCTCCAAAAATTGAATCACTCCAAAACTAATCTCCAAAGTAACAACCATCCCATTAAAAGATGGGCCAAAGACTTAAAGAGAGTCTTCTCTGAAGAAGAAACAAAAATGGCCTATAGACACATGAAGAAATGCTGAACATCTCTGGTCATAAAAGAAATGCAAATCAAAACAACTCTAAGATTCCACCTCACTCCAGTTAGAATGGCCAGGATCAAGAAAACTAATAACAACAGATGCTGGAGGGGATGTGGCCAGGAGGGATCACTACTACACTGTTGGTGGGAGTGCAAACTTGTTCAACCACTATGGAAAGCAGTATGGCAGTTCCTCAAAAGACTAAACATAGAGCTCCCCTATGACCCAGCAATTCCACTACTTGGCATTTACCCAATCATCCAGAAACAAAGACATACTAAATCTACCAGCACAACAATGTTCATTGCAGCACTATTTACCATAGCAAAGATATGGAACCAACCTAGATGTCCCTCAGTTGATGAGTGGATCAACAAGATGTGGTATTTGTACACAATGGAATTCTATGCTGCTGTCAGAAAGAATGACATTGCCCCATTTGTTATGAAATGGAAAGACTTAGAAAAGATCATATTAAGTGAAGTAAGCCAGACTCAAAGGAACTTAGGCTCAATGGTTTCCCTCATTTGTCATAATCAGTAGAAAACTTGGACTCTTCTAGCAGAGATTTGCAATAGAGCAAAACCTTGATACAAAAGGCCATATAGTAGGACGTTAAATGAAAGGATCTCTAGGATATAGAAACATAAGCCATATAATAAATGATTGTTCTTAAGGTACTATGTTATCTCTCATCTCTTTTGCTGTCCCTTGGTTATGTCATATTGTTACAGCATCTCACTTTGTTACCTGATATATCACACATATTTGTATTGGGTTATTTGAAATTGGTTAGGGAAGGGGAGGGGAAACAAGATGAGAGGTGGGGGTGGGGCGAGGGAAATGGGGACCAAGACATGTGAAAGGGTATCATTGTATGGGAATGAATGCACCATCTATCTGGCAAATATCATGTAACCCTTCTATTAATTACAATAAAAATATATAAAAAAAGAAAATATTTGTTCACACAAATAGCCATAAATTAACAGTACATTATTTTGAAGTAATGTAAACAAATTTGATGTCCTTTAAGGAGCAAACAGTAACAATGTTAAACAACTATCTATAAAATAGAATATTACTCAGAAATAAAAAATGAATGATCTGCCAAGCACTGGTTAGTCACGCCTGTAATTCTAGGTATTTAAGAGGCTGAAATCTGAGGATTTGCAATTCAAAACCAGCCCACACAAAAAAGTCCCTGAGACTCTTACCTCTAACCAGCAGAAAACCACAAGTGGATCTGTGGCTCAAAGTAGTAGAGCTTTATTTAGCCTTGAACATAAAACACTCAGGGACAATGCCTAGAATTTGACTTCAAATCCCATGACTGAAAGAAAAAAACCAATAAGGAATGAATTGTTGATACAGTAACTTGGATGTCTCTGAGAGTAATTATCCCAAGTAGAAAGAAATCAATTTCCAAATATGATAAACTACATGATTTAACTAATCTATTAAAGGTAACATAAGGTACTTTTGTGGTTCTGGGAAAATTTTGTATTCTGACAATCAATATCCTGAGAGCCAATATCTCTCCAATTTCATAAGACTTTGTCATTACAGAAAATTAGGTACAGAGTACATAGAACTACTTTGTATTAATTCCTAAAACTTCATGAGTCTACAGTTGTTTCAAAAAATTGACACCATTAAAAAGCTAAAGCAAAGCAATTTTAAACTCCATGTAACTTAGAAATTACAATTCGTATCAATAAAGAGCTCTTTCAAATCACTGAAAAATAAACAATTCCATGAAGAGATATACAGTGAATTATGATCCAATTAACTTGTGAAAAGATGTTTACCTTATCTAGTAATCAAGAATACATATCTTTAAATGAAAAATATTTTTAAGATTAATATGCTGTGGGTCCAAAGGAGAAAAGATGTGGACAACTATATTCACTGCTGATAGTCATATAAATCAGAATATCTCTAGAATAGTGAACTGACAGTACCTCCCAATATTTTAAGGACACTATGTACATACAAATGACCAAGAAATTGTGAGCATATAGCCTACACAACAATGCCAAACTCAAAACTAATGATATAGACTGCTGTGTGGGATCGTCTGGTAAATGATGAAAAAAGAAGGTTAAAAAAGACCCTCTGAAGGTGCTGGTAGCTCAAAACTATGATCCTAGCTATTTAGGAGGCTGAGACTTGAGGAACATAGTTCAAAGCCAGCCTGATCAGATAAGTCTGTGACATTCATATCTTTAGTTAACCACCATTTTGAGACACAGCTTCACTTCTGGCTTGGTAGTGGTTAACTGTAATATGAGTCTCAGAGACCCTAGAGCTCTGGGACAATACAAGCACTGAGTTTAAGCCCCACAAATAACCAAAAAAGAAAAAATAGCCTCTGACTGTCAATACTTGTGTGTGTAATAAGTATTGAAAATTACACTACATTGAGATAAAGGAGGTTTTTGTAGAATTTAGAATGGAGAGTATTTAGTTATATAGCCACAAGTAAAGAAGGTGGAAAGATGGGAGAATTAGAATATTGGGCAGGTCTCTTTTCTCATTATTGATCCAAAGTAATGGTTGTATCAAAGAAGAGGAAAAAAATAGGAAATATAACTAATTAAAAACAGTGGAAGTCTGACAAGCTTTGGATGTGAGAATTATTTACAGTTCAAATGAAGCCAATGAGTAAAATAAAACTTATTTTAAGGAAAGAACTATCTTCAAAATGTTGCTGGGAAAATTAGACTTCTGTAAGCCAGCACAGGCTTTAAGCAGCAGAAATCTGAGATAGTGTTCATGGTGGTGTCAGGTGGATCAGAGATGGCATCTTTGGACCAAGTACCAGTCAGGAAGAGCAGATGGGTGACAAAGGACCCATTTGTGTGTGTGTGTGTGTGTTTGCGCGCGTGTGCACGCACACGTTGTTTTGCTTTGACAAAGCTCTACCAAAATGTGGTGAAATTCATAGTAGGAATCCTTTCTCAGAGGAAAAGACCTCCAAAAACCTAAACCAATGTTAAGAAAGCAGGGCAAAGCTATTGAAACCACACTTTCATGGAATAGCAGGTTAATTTCAGGCGCTCCAAAAAAAAAAAACTTGCACAAGAAATCATTTATGAAATCAATATTCAATTCCATTTTAGTCATTTGAACTAAACTTCTAGATTTAATTTAACACCTGTTTCAGAAAGATATCAGGAAAAGATTTTTTAAAAATGTTTCTTCACGTACATAATTCCATTTATGATTTCCTGAATCCTATCCAAAACAAGAGAAGAGAATCCTGGGGAAAATATAGTACGTAAATAATTTAGATATAAAAGAATTATGAATAGAACTTTATGCCCTCAAGCATCTAGAGTCTCTTTACTGGTTTTCCTTTTGGCAGAGGTGTCAGAGTTTTGGTTTAAATATGTAACTATTTCCCAGGGCTAAAATTTAAATTTATTACAGAATAAAATAAAACAACCAATTCTCTATGTTGATGAATAATTGCAGACTTCTGAACCACACTCTTTTTTTCTAATTTGGTTCCATGTTTGCATCACTAACAAAGAAAACCTGTGCTTACTTTGCTCTAAATGGAAATTCAAACTTCATAAAATTCCGTGGAAACTGGTAGCTCAGTTCCCCATTGTCTCCTGCTTGAGTCACTTATATAATAAATCTGGTATCATTAATCTCAACATGCACGCACAAATATATGTGTAGGTGATGGTGGAGTACTTTTTGGGTGGACTACTCAAATCAATGGCACTACGGACAGCATGTCCAGTTCACCTTTTTCTCCTGCTTTCTCTTGCTAACTGGTTCTGTTGCTTTCAGAGTAATGGCCTTGTGTTCCTGTTCCCTGGTTAGCATGATCTTTGAGCTGCCTTGCTTTCTTTCAGATGAGCTGTGCCTTCAGTGACACTGCATTAGCAAGTTGCAGTTTGTGTATAGTGCATACGGATCAATTGTCTCAGTTGTAGCCTAGATCTAGTATGGGCTTGAATTTTAGCATAGGCCATGATTCACTCTATTGTGAGGAGTATGTTTTTCAGTCTTTGTTTCTTTCTTTTGGGGGGGGGGGTCTTGGGGCTTGAACTCTGGGGCCAGGGCGCTGACCCTGAACTCTTCAACTCAAGGCTAGTGCTCTACCACTTGAGCCACACTGCCACTTCCGGTTTTCTGGTAGTTAATTGGAGATAAGAGTCACAGAGTTTTGTGCCAAATAGACCCAAGTCTAAGGGCAGTAGTGGAAAATACCTGTATGCATAATGTACAGCCAATGGGCTCCTTCAATCATTGTGATTGAGGAGACTACTAGCCCTCCTCATTCTAGTTAGACACTTTCAAGAAAAAATAATCAAATAATTATAAATACAAATACCTGCTGAGTGGAGAACATCTTCCACACTCAATGATTTTTAGTAACCACAAAAGAAAGGGAGAGTGGAAGAAGTTCAGTACAGGAGCAGGTGATAGCTGACACAGAGTCACCCAACTGGAAAGCTTTTTTTTAATAAAAGCATTTATGTATCAAAAAAGTCAAAGAGATATCAAGTAACCTTTGTGTTTTAATAAACATTCAGAATTGCCTTTAAAAATCTCTTCAAAACCACAAACTGGCAAGCTTTCTTGAGCCTAATCAGTTCACAGACATGGTCTATGGGATCTATCTATGTATATTTCTGAATATAAATGACTGTAATCTCAGCTGCTCCGGATGCTTATATCTGAGCATTATGGTTTGCAAAGAGCCTAGGCAGGAAAATCTGTGAAACATTTATCTGGAATTAACCACCAAAAAGCTAAAAGTGAACCTGTGGCTCAACTGGTAGAGCACTCGCCTTGAGCAAAAATCTTAAAATCAGCACTCAGACCTTGAGTTCAATCCACAGAGCTGGCACCCATAGAAACAAAATAAAGATTCCATCTCATTTTAAGTATTGTAACTATTGCTTTGCCTAAATTCATTATGACCAAAGATGATATAGCCTAAAAGTATCTAATAGAAGCCAAGAATGAAATGAATGAAAATTAAGTTTTGGGTGTTACTAATTGGCTTAATAAAGTAAAACTCAAAGGATAGTTAAATGTCCCAATATAAATTAAAATAGGACCCTTCAAAAGTTAGAATTTAGACGGCTGGAGAACTGTTTGGGGGATATGTAGTATTAGAAATAGCTCAGGATAATGGGATGTCATAGGAATAAAGACAACAACTCAAAAGAACTCAACAAGATAAAGTTTACTTCTGCAGATAGGTGCCACCATCAGCCAGAAATCTGGCATGCAACTCTTTTTAATTCCCAGTGAGCCCTTCCTGTCCGTTCCCATTGGCTGATCTCAGGTTCACAACCTGCAAAGTGATGTAACATAATTAGCAGGTTAATCTCATATTGTTACTGTAGCTGACTTTGTTACATGGGATATTGTATATATGTTTATTTGTTTATTTGAAATAGGAAAAGGAAGGGGGAAACAAGATGATTGGGTGGGGGAGGGATATGGGGATTAAGACATGAGAAGGATATCAATGTGTGAGAAGTAATGCACCCACTCCCTGATAAATGTAACTGTAAGCCCTCTATACATTACCTTGACAATAAAAATTAAATTAAATTAAAAAATAATAATTGCAGAAAAAAACCCAAAGAGCTTCTAACAGAAAGTCTTAAAGTACTCAGGAAAAGGATGTATATAATTAAGATGTAATAAGGGCCAAGCCATCTTGCCAAAGCAGAAACCCTTCAGGAAACAAACAAACAGTTCTTTCAAGATTAACAGGAAGGAAACAAACTACTTTGGTAAAAAAAAAGTATTTTTCTCACAAGAAGAGACTCACTGCTTCTCCATGGAGAAGCACAGTTTGCCCTAGCCCTAAGACTGGAGAAAATGAATAGAGCTTCACAGTGTGTTTCATCAACGTAGTGTTTTCATTCTACTCAGCAGCACATAAATAATTCCTATAATCTCAGCTAAAATGATGGTATCTCCCTTTGAAGAGAATCACTTGACATACTTGTTTAGATTTTAGGAATACAAAGAAAAACCATTCCTGTGCTCATAGTACAAGTCCATTTCCCCTCATCTAAATTATGGAAAATTATTTGACAAATTGAAATGCCTCATGGTTCCTGATGCTTGCAGAAAAGAGCTAGTGACCCTCTCAAAATGCATGTTAAAAATATGAACATTTTAAAGCATTTTTGGTTCTAAATAAAATTAATAAATTTTATTTAAGCCTGTGATATTACTTATAAATCAGAGCCTCTTGGATGAAAATTCCTCCAACAAAAGGCTTTAAAATGTGTCCTTACTGCAATATGCCAGGGATATTTGGTAGCATCCCTTCAAAAACATTTTCTTTTCTCGTGTTGTTTTTAGCTTGCATGCTATGGAATAATTTCTCCTCCTGGTTTTGGATCACTTGTGGTCAACATTTCCCATGGATTACTGTGGGAGAAATTGCCCTTTCATTTGAAATGGGACCCCTCTGAATGGTTGGCTACTGTCCGCATAGGGAAATTCCCATGAAATAGAGTATCCCATAGGCCTTGTGGCTATGAATTTTCGCAGGTGCCCACAAAGAACCCCAAACAACATCATTTCACTGATTACTTGTAGTGTGTCCTTTCATGGGCACAAAATTTTCATTTATGTCTTTATTTATATTGTATTATAATTTTCCTAGATATTTATTTATGACTAGTACTACTCAATGTTCATTACTGTTCTTTCTTGCCTGTATATACCTATTTGCTTCAATTCTTATTTTTGAAACTAATGAACATTAAGACCTTCCATGTTCTGTAACATCTTCCTCATTCAAGTGCTTCCCCCTTCTCTATCTAATCAGTCCTGCATTGAATATCTGAAGTAAATACTTCCCATTTATTTGTGACTATCAAGATTGCTATTAGAACCTTTTGAGAGCATTACAAAAACCTTTGTCCCTATCTTATCCTTAAAATAATGCCAATTATATTGAAAAGTGGCAAGTAGAAGCCAAGTGTCAGGATTTTTCTAAGTTCATGGGTGATTACAAGATGCACTAAAACTTGGGAACCATTATCTTAGGTAGATTGAACTGGCATAGGTGGTTATTTTATTTATTACTCAGTAGGCCAATAATCATGTTCATTAGACTAGAAAGTCTGTGATCAAGCTACTTTGTATATGAATCAAATTTTCCATGACAACTATTATCTGTCTATCTACCTATTTATCTGTCTGTCTGTCTGTCTGTCTGTCTATTTTTCTATCAAGTCATTGTCTCCCTAATTGCTTTTGTGAATTTCTTGCCAAGGCTGACAGGCTCAACATCACACATATTTGATAGTGGCCACTAGTAAGTCTTAGATACTCCCTTGAGTCATTCTACTAGTTTTCCCATTAGGACAACTAAATGGCCTGATGTGGGATATTTCCAATAACAGTCATTCAGGCCTTTAACCCAGCTCTCATCTGATCTATTCCTAAAGGATTATGCCACTGCCCTGCAATGAATCAGTGTTTCAAGCCATCATATCATATAACATATATGAAATATTCAAACAAAAACTGTTTACTGTGTCTGAAAAGCAGGAATGAGATCTTAACTTAAAATGAATTGTCAGAACAAAGTCTTTGGAGGCTTCTTTATTTCTTACACTCTTAATGAGATCTAAAACACATATTTCACAATAAAATTTCATTGTCTTATTTTAATTATATCTAATATTCCAGACTTGGCTGAACTTCAAAGTTTACTCATTTGTGTCCTAATTATTAGTGCACTTTGTTGACATGCTACAAAGTAGAGCCATCTCTCCACATTTGATCAGCTTTCATGTAAGGTAAATATGTCAGGCATAACTAAATGAAAGAACACCAAATATTTCATTTACTGGAAGCCAAGTAATCTCAACAGCTGTTTGTTTTTATTTGTTTGTTTTTAATTAGAAGGATATAAAATCCCATTTGTTCAAAGTTAGTCTTAATTGCACCTCCTCAAATTTATTTTTCCCGATTTTATTTTCCTGCAGTTAAATAGTTTTATGACAATACACAGTGGTATTGTTGGCTTTTATCTCTTGCCTACTGTTTAATTTTATACACGACTTTTGCATTAAGGGATCTAAATTTTGTCTGATGGCATTTATTATTTTCATTCATTTTCACTGGCTTAAAATCTTTCACCTTACTATCCTACAAGATAAAATATAGCCATATCCAATTTACTAAAGACATAGCTCCTCTTGTCACCAGGTGTCACTCCTTCCTTCTTCCAAGCATTGTGTAGCAAAGATGAGATATTTCTGGTGGAGGATTTCCTATAATCTCAGCCATCTGCAAAGAAATGCTCTGATGTGGGATTAAAGTGATATATCCACAACACAAAGTTCAGGTAAAGAGCCCACTGACCATTTTGCTCTTATTTAGACTGTAGCACATGCTAACTATTGATTTACAATAGTCTTTTCCACTGTATTCACCAACATGTAACCTGTACTGCTGTACTGCAGAAGACAATTTAAACAAAGCTCTAAATTTGATCCCATTTCTCTTTATTAACAACATTTATTCTTACTCCTCTGTTATCACATCTTACCTTCTTTAGAAAGACCTAAACACATTAGGATAATTGGGAAGATCATAGGCTTTGCAGAATATCATAAATGCCTCCCATTAGGCTCTGTGTGACTTTGGGCAAATTATTTAAACTTTCTTAGATCTAATATCATACATAAAACATGAATCTTGGAAGTGCTGTTTAGTAGATTATATATGAGTACTTTTTAAAATTTCTTCTCAGCACAGTATTTTCTAAAGAAAAATTTATGTCTAGAAGCCAAATATGAAAAATAGTTTTAAAAATTGAGCCTTTTGGCAAAAAGAAAGAAAGAACGAAGGAAGGAAGGAAGGAAGGAAGGAAGGAAGGAAGGAAGGAAAGAAAGAAAGAAAGAAAGGAAGGAAGGAAGAAAGGAAGAAAGAAAGAGAAGGGTAGATGTTGAATTCTTTGTTAAAAAAATGTTAGGAAATAGGGGTCAGGAGTTTGGAGTAGTGGTAGAGTACTTACCTAGCATGCACGAAGATCTGGGTTCCATTCTACATACATAGAAAAAAAGCTGGAAATGGTATTGAGGCTCAAGTGGTAGAGCTCTAGCCTTGAGAAAGTTCAAGAACAGTGCTCATGCCTTGAGCTAAAAGCCCAGGACTGGCAAAAAAATGGTAGAAAATAAAACATAAGATATAGAAAAAGTTTTGGGCTGGGTGCAGTGGCTCACAACTGTATTCCTAGCTAAGCAGGAGGCTGAGATCTGAGTATCAAGGTGCAAAACCAGTCCAGGCACAAAAGAACCCGAGATTGTTATCTCCAATTAACCTCTAGAAAACAGTAAGTTGGGCTTGGCTCATGAGTAAGGCAGTAGCCTTGGGCTGAAGTGGTCAGGGACAGCACCCAGGCTTAGTTCAAGCCCCACAACACACACACCTCACCAAGAAAAGATATAGAAAAAGTTTTGCTGGAAGTTTCAAAAATCATGAGATGAGACAGACACTACTTCATCTACCATATCATTTTTTAAATAAATACCTTTTGTTTGATTCTAAGGTATGTAGTGAGGATTCAATGGTGAGCAGGGCATGACAGCTCCAGCCCTGAGCTTGAAAATTGACGAATGAGAAGACATATGAGGGGTGAGAATAATAGATTCTCTGATAAAAACAAAATTGAAACGACTCATTTCTGAAAGGATGGTAAGAGGTGTTAATAATGTTTTAGCACACACATCCTTAATATGAGAGAAATGTGTTTGAATCTAGGTGAAAAGTCTCTGCATAAAGAAAACGATGTTTTCATAGATTTGGGAGTAAGAGGAAGGTAGGATACACTTGTTTTGGGGGAAATATAATTCTTGCAAATATTTTAAAATCTTGAAATACAGTGTTTGATACATTTTGTAGAGATAACACAGATTTCCCAAAAATGTGGAACACAACTTAAATGATGTATGGGTCTTTCCAACGCTCCAAAATTATTCTCCCATCCCCATCTTGCCTAATATTGCTGCTGGAGTGGTTAATGCAAAATGAAAATATCCCATGTGGAACATCCTCAAATTCAGTGGGGAACCATGAATAAACCAATGGATTTGATTACCAAACACACTTCATATGTCTTAAAAATTAATTTTATACACCCTATGTAGTTTATATTTAAGGAAAATCCTTTCTCAATTTATCATTAGATTATATTGTGTTTTTAGAGATGCTGATCATATAAAGTTTCAGAAAGTCCTGTTAGTGGGAGAGTGAATGAATAATGTACCAGACAATACAACGTGATTCCATAAATGGCAGCAAAGCACAATGATACTTATCTTACTAAAATAGAGTAAACGTCCAAATGACCCCTAAAGATGATAGTCTACTTCTAAATTTAAAAACAGTGACTTTTGAAAAAAAATAATAAATACATAATTTAAAGGAAGTGATGAACACAAGATTGAATACTTAAGCCCTCTGGGTGTGGGGAGCAAAGGGTGGGGGATAAAAAGTATATGATTCATGGCTGGATGTTTGTCCTAGCGGTAGAGTGCTTTCCTAGAATGCACAAAGACCCAGATTTGATTCCACATACACAGTAAAAGCTAGCAGTGTCACTGTGGCTCAAATGGTAGAGCTCTAGCCTTGAGAAAGCCCAAGGACAATTGCCCAGGCCTTGAGTTCAAGCCTCAGACCTGGCAAAAAATAAATAAATAAAACATATGATTCAATGCAGGTTATTGGCAAGGCCAAGGGTTTTTTTTTATTGTTATTGTAGAGTTGATATGCAGAGGGCTTACAGTTACATGAGTCAGGTAGTGAGTAATGAGTACAATTCTTTCTGAACCATAGCTTTCCTTCCCTCAGTCTCTTCCAGATTTTCCCTCCATCCCCACCCACAAGATGAAGAGTTCATTTTGCACATAGTATCTAGTGAGTACCACAGTTGTATTTGTTCACTCTTGTTCCACCTTTTCTGTGCCCCTCTTACCTTCTCAAACAAAATAACAAAAAGACAAAAGGAAAACAGAAACTACATTGATGACAACTAAGAATGTCTCTTACTTCCTTGTCTTAGAGTCCATTGCATAAAATATTAAGTTACATGATCATATGCACAAAGCTATTCACCCTTTGTCAGTCACCCCTATGCATATCTCCTTTGGCCTCAGTGTGTGAATGTCTAGAGTCCTATATAAGTTATCTTGCTCCAGTGTGTGTGTGTGTGTGTGTGTGTGTGTGTGTGTGTGTGTGTGTGTATTCGTGTGTACATATTGACCATTCAGTGTGTTTACTTGTGGGTTTATAGGCACATTCAAAATAAGGGAAACTCTGAAGACCATTTCTTTGGCTCTGGCTTACTTTGCTTAATATAATTCTTTTCATAAATCTTTCTATTTCCTTATGAAAGGTACATCATTCTGATGGATGAGTAATATTCCATTGTGTATATACATACCATATTTTTGTGATCCATTTGTCCACTGAGGGACATATAGGCTGATTCTATATCTTATCTATAATAAGCAATGCTTTCACAAACATGGTTGTGCTGGTGACTTTATTGTGGACTGGTTTTTGCTCCATTGAATAAGTACCCAGGAGTGGAAATGCTGGGTCATTCGGGAGCTCTCTGTTTAGTCTTTTAAGGAACCTTTTACTGCTTTCCAGATTGATTGAACAGATTTACATTCCCACCATCAAAGTAATAGGATTCCCTTTCTTTCACATCCTCTCCAGTATCTGTTGTTATTAGATTTCTTGATAATGGCCACTGTAACTGGAGTGAGGTGAAATCTCATAGTTGTTTTCATTTGAAATTTCTTCATGTATCTATTGCCCTTTGAAGGTTTGTTGCAGGCATAATTATTTTGAACTCTAAGTATATACATATGATACCTTTTTCTGATTCATAACTAGTCAAGATTTTCTTCCATTCTGTGGGCTTTATTTTGCTAGTTTTGTTCTTTGCTACACAGAAGATCTTCTGTTTGATATAATTATATTTATCCAGTCTTTCTTTGATTTGTTGTGATTCTGGATCTTTTCTTAGAAAATTTTGGCCCATGCCTAGAAAGCCTAGGATTTCCCCCTACCCATTCCTGTAATATTTTCATAATATCTAGTCTTACATTGAGGTCTTTGATCCATTTAGAATTTTTTCTGGCGCAGAGTGATATGAAAATATCTACCATGCTGCTGTCAGAAAGAACGACATCACCCCATTTGTTAGGAACTGGAAAGACTTAGAAAAAATCATATTAAATGAAGTAAGCCAGACTCAAAGGAACTTAGGCTCAATGGTTTCCCTCATTTGTCATAATCAGTAGAAAACTTGGGCTCTTCTAGCAGAGATTTGCAATAGAGCAAAACCTTGATACATAAGGCCATATAGTATGATGCTAAGTGAAAGGACCTCTAGGATATAGAAACAAAAGCCATATAATGAATGATTGTTGTCCTTTTTGTACTATGTTATCTCTCATCTCCTTTGCTGTCCCTTGGGTATCTCATATTGTTACAGTAGCTCACTTTGTTATCTGATATATTGAATTTATTTGTACTTGGTTATTTGAAATTGGATAGGGAAGGGGGAAAAACAAGATGAGGGGTGGGGGTGGGGGGAGGGAAATGGGGACCAAAACATGTGAAAGGGTATCAACGAATGTGAATTAATGCACCTTCTATCTGGCAAATATCATGTAACCCTTCTACTAATTACAATAAAAATATATATAAAAGAAAATATCTACCATCATTTTCCTGCCTGTAGGTAGCCAATTTTGTCAGTAGCATTTGTTGAAGGAGCTGTATTTTTTAATATGTGTTTTGGGATCCTTTATCAAACATTAGGCGGCTATATGCTTGTGGGCTTATTCTTGGATCTTGTTTTCTGTTTCATTCATCCTCAAGGCCTTGTGTTTTGTTTGGGTTGGTGTCTTTGTGAATAATAGTAATATGTGTGTGGTACATATATATATATAGGCATATATTTATATGTGTGTATATTTTTAAAAAACATACAAAAGATGGAGTCACTCACAAAACAATGGATAGACATTGACATTGACCATAAAATATGATTTTATAATTGAAATGTAACAGACTAGAGCAGCATTTTCCTTTGTCTCTGCAAAACAAAACACAAGGTATGTGACTATAAGGAAAGGTAACTGTCATGGGAAAACATGGAAGGCAGGAGTAAATAGACAAAGCGTGAGAATGCAGAAATACTGAACTTCTACATGTAGAGAAGAAGCAACCACCCCAGTGGAAAATAATAGGCAATAGGTGATAGGAGAATCCAGAAATAAACAAGAAAATCCACCTAAAGTTGGGCTTGAGGAAGTTCCACAATTGCACAGACTGCTGCTGCAAATATGCAGCTCAAGACACATCTGCAATCCATGCAAGATACCGCCAGCAGAAAGCCTTTCTGGTGTAACCTATCTGGATTTCAGAGAGAATACCACCAAGCATACTACTTTTCCTCACTCCAGGTCAATAGCAAAATAAAAAGCCTAAGAAACAAATAAATATCTCACATTCAATATTTCTAGAGGCAGGAAGAAATATTGACAGACTTTCTTGCTGGTTTCATTTCTTCTCCCTCTGTAGTTTTATTTTGTAACCTTCTTTATTTTTTGATTTAACTTATTTTTATTCTAAAGGCGATGCACAGAGGGACTACAGGTACATAGGTCAGGAAATGAGTATATTTCTTTTTTAACAGTGTCATCTTTTCTCTTACTTCTATTATTTCTTATACTTTCATATCTTTACCCCATTTTCTTGTTTCCAGATTTGTAACATTTTTTATCTTTTCCTCACTCTCCATTGTGTGTGTGTGTGTGTGTGTGTGTGTGTGTGTGTGTGTGTGTGCATGCTAGTACTCGGGCTTAAATTTAAAAAGAATGTGAGCTACAGATTTAAAGCAAAAAATGACCATTTTGAGTATTTCATTGCTGTTTCCTAGACAGAGAATAGGAAAAGTATCTCTTTCTATGTCCCCAACATTTTTTAGTTAAACTAGAATAAATCATTACTATTGTAACCTGTGAGACTCGTCCTTATTTATGAGATATCTTAGAATAAAAGGATCTCAAGAACTTGCAATTTTGTGTGGTTACTGGGAAGCTTCAGAAAGCTCTTCTCCATCCACTTGTGACAAAGCCACACAGGTAATGAATGTATCGTAGCTATGAAACTTTCTTCTGGTGAGTCATGATTGATGCCCAGGAAGCTCTCACTAGGCCATGATAGCCAACACTGGAGCTTAGGAGATGCCTCATATTCTTCCATTTTTGAACACCATCAGAAATGTAATGATTCCAGAGACTGACACTGTGGCATCATTGAGAAGCACTTACAGCATTGACTCACAGTCAAAAGTGATGTGTGATGTTGTGTGCCCAGCTGTGACATCTTCTAATTTAATGCAATAAGCAATGAGACATCCAGACTCAGTAAAAAATCACCTTAATTAAAACAATGGATAACTATAATCATTAAACTAATGGTATCTATCATCATTCAGCTCAGGGCCAATGAATGAGTTTCAAAATCAAATGGATATGAACCAAATGATGCCTGGTGATTGAGAATGGGTGGTGACATAGAATTTATCTCAGAAGCTGGAGAGGCCAATAATAAGGTAGTAATAATTCTCCATAATATTGTTACTAACAATTTGGGTTAGTTAAGGTGACTTCAGTCCTGTGTCTGGCAATAGAAGAATTTAGAAAAGATGTGAACATAGTAAAGGCAATAGGAAAGTGTGTGGACTCTAGAATCCAATTGGAGCTATGACTGAGTACAGAAACTATGTTTAAATGATGTATAAGAATAAAGTCTGGTGCCAGTAGAAAAACACTGGCTTGTGCCTGTTACCTTTGCTGTCCTTTAAATGGATAGGAGCAAAAACACAGGATTCTGATTGCTTGATTACACATTGATCCTGTCTTAATATTAAAATGTGTGTTTGTTCTTATATGTGTCTGATTTTTCCTGTGTATGACCTGAAAAAAACTGGAACTATTAGTCATGTCTATGTAAATTAGAGAGTTAAGAGCTGGTGACAAATTAATATGAGTCAAAGTATGGCTAACTTTTAGGAAATCTTTAAAATTAGACTGAATAGATATAAATTTTATGTTAAATAAGCAATACTTCACTGAGCTTTATTTGTAGAGTGCATTCAAATATTGTAATTCTTAGTCATATGGAATATTATACTTGAATCTGGAAAACATACATTAAGAAGATGGCAAACTATTAGTAGTAAAATCTTAAGTATGTGGATCAACATGAAGCAAAAGTCTGCCTTGAATTCTTCTTTGAACATCCCCTGAAATATTTGTAAACCCCACTGAAACTACCAAAAATGGTCCTCCCACAATAAGTTGAATTAACAAAAAATAAAAAAAGAAAAGAAAAAGAAACCTTTGGGATCACACAAAGTCAATGTAAATCCATCTAATTTCACTTTATACTATCAGACTTGCTATTTAAATATGTCAGACATTATATGAGATTGACAACATTTCTTAATATTTTACAGTTTTAAAATATGTGAAGCATACAGTAGATTAGCAAACACTAATATCAGGTTCAAATTTTTCTAGGCAAATTTTTGTCCAACTTTGCTTTAAAGAACAATACTGAACAATTGTTTCGTATTTCTTGCGGTCTTTTGTCAGTGTTGGCTCAATTCTAGGTGTTGAAGATTATTGATCCTAAGTAAAAGAATTATAATAAGTTTTTCATAAAGATTGCTATTTATAGCCACACACTGTTAGCGATCTATAATCCTAGCTACTCAGGGACTGAGATCTGAGAATCATCTCCTCTCAAATCAACAAGAAAAAAAGCAACCCAGAGATGGAGCTGTTAGGTAGTGAGTACATTACCTCTTAAAAATTTTATCCCTTCCCATGTTTTACATCCACTTCCTACCCCAACCACTCCCAAGTTGTAGAGTTCACTTCCAACATTTGGTCTTATGGATATCGTTTTTACTCTGGTCTGTCCTTTGTCATTTGTCTCATCATCTTGCTTTTCCTCTTCCCTTCAGTGATTCAAACAAACAAATACATAAATATACAATACACCAGGTACCAAAATCAGATACAGTGATAAGAGAGGATAAATCATAAGGGATAGAAAAAGAAATAAAAGTTAAAAAATAAAGAAGTAACTTAACTGCAACTCCTCTATGCATCACTCTGATAGTAAATAAAATAAAAATAAATATATAACCAGGAAAGAAAAAAATGAAGTGGAGTTATGGTGCTAGCCTTGAGCAAAAAAATTCAGGGACAGTGCCCAGGCTCTGATTTCAAGCCTCAGGAATAGCACCAAAAACAAACAAACAAACAAACAAACAAACAAAAAGCAACATGACCAGAAGGACCTATTCAAAGATGTTATCAGGCCAATGCGAGTGAAGTCTCACACCTTCCTACCTCCATGATGGGTTAATTATGTTTTGAAAATGATGCTAAAGAAGAAAAAAATCATCTTTAATTACTGAAAATCATAAATACCAGTATTACTAACAAAAATAATAGGTTTAGATATTTGAGGCACAATGACAACAGGAAACATTTCTCTCAGATGAGTCTTCAAAAACTAATTATTATGATATTTTCTATAGCAAATATTCCCAACAACAGTCACTGAATATAGGCTTGATGTTAGATATCATTGTTACAAACTAGTTATAGATTTAGAGGCTTATCTTACTTTACATTAGTTTTGGAGAGTTTCTAAGGGTCAGGAAATTTAGGTGTGGCTAAATGAGTCCTCCAGCTCAAGGTCTCTCACAAAAATAATAGCCAAGTGTGGGGCCGGGAGTGTGGCCTAGTGGTAGCGTGCTTGCCTACCATGCATTAATACCCAGGATCAATTCCTCAGTACCACATACATAGAACAAAGCTGGAGATGGTGCTGAGGCTCAAGTGGTAGAGAAAATACCAAGGACAGTGATCAGGCCCTGAGATCAAGCCCAGGACTGGCAAAAAGAAAGAAAGAAAGAAAGAAAGAAAGAAAGAAAGAAAGAAAGAAAGAAAGAAAGAAAGAAAGAAAGAAAGAAAGAAAGAAAGAAAGAAAGAAAGAAAGAAAGAGAGGAAGGAAGAAAGAGAGGAAGAAAGGAAGAAAGAGAGAAAGAAAGGAAGAAAGGAAGAAAGAGAGAAAAAGAAAATGAAAAATAATAGCCACGTGTCAAGAAAAGGGCACAGCTATCTTGAGGTTCTGCCACAACAGTTTGTTCCATGTCAACTCAGGGAAGAGTTAGTAGGAATTAGTTTCTCACAGATGTTAGGACTGACTGAGAGGATGAGCTCTGTGTGAGTTTGTTGATAGTTGCCAAATACTTGTTCATTGAATCCCAAAGTAACTTCTACTAAGAGAAGAACTGATGATGGTCAACATAGAAGACAGGCCATGATAAACCCAGCTTGGATGTGACATCTCTTCATTTTTCTCCATTCCTATTCATTAAAAATAAGATTCTGAGCCTCGCCCATGCTTAAGGGAAAGGGATCACACAATGGTACAAATAATAGGATAGGTGTCAGGGAACTACATGAAAGATGACTTATAGTTTTAAGTATCTGAGTCATGTTATGTCTACTATTCCATAAGTGTGAATAGAACCTCCTCCATTGATTAGAAAGTGATAGATTGTCTAAGTGTTCAGAAAGCAATTTGCCCATGATTACACTTGGAAAGGATTATGAACAGGTATTTCGTTTTGGTAACTGGGAGTATGGAAGAAGAGAAGTTTCTGATTTGGTTGAAAAATCAAAGGTACATCCTTTTCCTATTCCAAACCAAAGGATAATATAATATTCTCTCATCATGGTAGATATTAGACAGGGACAAGGAAGGTGACAAATCAAGATGGATATTGGAGGGCCACAACAGGTTAGGATTTTAGCTAGAAGAAGATCTATTCAGAGTCATTCACAGCTGGAACCATCAAGGTAAAAATTCAATACAACTACGTTATCTCTAAGGACCAAGCGTCATTCAGACATGTGAAGCAGCCAAGGCCTCATATAACACAATGAGAAAAATGACTAAAACAGACATGGAAAAATGTGTGACAAATACTGTTCAAACAATACAACTTTAGGTCTAATCTTGTGACTTTTCATTTTGTTTTTCTTTTCTTTTCTTTTTTCTGCCAGTCCAGGGGCTTGAACTCAGGGCCTGGGCATTGTTCTTGAACACTTTTTGCTCAAGGTTAGTACCCTTCCACGTTAGCTGTAGCACCACTTCTGGCTTTTTCTTTTATGTAGTACCAAGGAATCGAACCCAGGGCTTAGTGCACTACAACTAGGCCACATTCCTAGCCCAACTTTTCTAAGAGGTAAATTGTATGATCTCATGATGGATGTGATACATGAAGTAGCTATCCAGAATCATATGGTATTGTACCTGTGAAAATCATTTTTAAACAGTTGAATATTTGCCCTTCAACACTGATGAAGATACTGTACCTAAAATATGGTGGTGATAGTAAAAATCCCTTCCCATAAAACCCCAATTAGAACATTGTAGCATGAACTACATGTAGGTTAATGCTATTAAACAATAATATTTTAGCAAGGCCTTAAGGAAGAGGCATTTTATTTAACTGTATGTGATAATAGTTTTTTTATTTGTTTTATCAATTTCTCAGTTCAGATAAACATTCTTCAGGATCAAAGTTTGTTGTACTATGTACTCATGAAAAAATTGAATTAGTTTGATATTTATCATTCTATGCAGTGGGTTCAATTATTCTCAGTAATCCTTTCATTGCCACCATAAAGCCTGCATTAAGGAAATATTTTCTTGGGTTGTAAAAGATGGACAGAACAAATTTTGGCAAAATCATGTTGATTGTAGAACACAAAAATAAATCAAATAACTCGTATATAACAATGTCTTTAACATTACACTCCTCTGACTCTGTCTCTTCCTCTTTCTGTCTTTCTCTGTCTCTGTGTCTGTCTCTGAATGTCTGTTTCTGTCTTTCTGTCTCTCTGACTCTTTCTCTCTGTCTATCTGTCTCTGTTCTGTCTGTGTGTCTCTGTCTCTGTCACACACACACACACACACACACACACACACACACACACACACACACTGTTCTTTTTACCAGACAGGGGATTTGCAATGGGAAAAAATATGAAAAGTCAAGTTTAGCCCCATTAAGATAACTGAATGTCAATAGTATTCTTCTAACATATGTTGAACAGCCAAACCTTTTTCAGTATGGTATCCCTTGACATTCCTGCTCACACCATCTTATTGATATTGTAGACCTGATATTTTAGATGTTCAGCATATCTAAAAGGTGATAGGGTCAAGACCAAAGTGCCTGTCAATATGAGGTAAAATTTATGCCAGATGATTTTTGAGAAAGAAAATATCTACTGACAAGGAGAGTTTACACTGTTCATATTCTATTTGCTGCATACCCAAAGAAGTACAAGGATTGTTTTCATTTTGGTTAAGGAAAGGAAGGAGAGAGAGAAAGTAACTGCACCAAACTGCTTCTTTCCTGTTTCTCAAAAGATTACTTGTACTTTAGGGATTTATAATTAAATAAATATATAATGTATCTATCAGTAAATGTTGTTATTTCCTCAAATAACATGACTGGGCTGCAGAAAGCTACTGCAATCACTCAGCAAACACTGGTCAACAGCTGGTCCAGGTGAGGCTTGGAGAACATGAGTGGAATAATTCAATTTAAGAAGGCTTTGTTATAAGTGCAATATATGTTTGAATAAATGGTCTCTAAACTAAAATTATGCTAAATCATCTTCTTTTTGTATTTGAAAGACAATACACACCAAACAGAGCGTTATAATTTACAAAATAAGCTTGCAATTCCACTGATCCTCAATATAACTTGTGACATACAGCAGAAAAGAGAGGACAAAAGTTTGAGAAAAAAAGAGAAGAAATTACTGTTCATTGATTATTTACCATATATTAAGTACTAAGTTAGTGGCAGAGGGATTTTTTTTCATGGCTGTGGTTGTTAATTCTGGAGTTTACATTCAGGGCTTCATGCTTGCTAGGCTCGTGCTCTGTCACCTGAGCCAAATCTCCACCCTAATTGCAGCAATTTTTAATACCTGATTTTCGCAAATGTCGCCATCCAGTAAGAATAAATTACCTACGAATTGCCAGATCTATGAAAGGTACATTGCTTCCCATTTGGAGCAGGAAAGTTCTTTGCTATTTAGGATTTCCCTTGACATTGTAGGGCATTTGATGTCTCTGGCCACACATAATAAGCAGGAGTAGTACTCTCTAATGGAGGCAAGCAGAAATGCTTCCATACATTTCCACAGCCATCCACTTCAGTCAGTGAGAAGAGGTGTGTAAATACCATCTCTGCGTTACTTCTGGCAGACACTACTGCCTTTATTGCCTGACTCTATGGATCTTTTAAAGCTTTTTTTTTTTTTTGCCAGTCCTGGGCTTGAGCTCAGGGCCTGAGCACTGTCCTTGGACTTTCTCAAGGCTAGAGCTCTACCACTTGAGCCTCAGCACCACTTCCGGCTTTTTTTTCTTTGTATGTGGTACCGAGGAATCGATCCCAGGTCTTCATGCATGCTAGGCAAACACTTTAACCACTAGGCCAAACTCCCGGCCCTCTATGGATCTTTTTATCTACCTGTCCGGAACCTTCCTCACTTTCCTTTGTTAGCATGGACAGAATTGCCAGTTCTGTGATACTGAAAGAGTTGAGTACTTGATCCATAGCTAGAAGTGTGTGTGTGTGTGTGTGTGTGTGTGTGTGTGTGTGTGTGTGAAGAGAGGGTTCAGAGACTGGCTTAGTGGGAAATGAGGTAGATAAGAAAGGAAGTTGAAGACAGTGAAGCTGAGCTTGGTATCAGTTTATCCAGGATTCCAAAATTAAATTGAAGAGGCTGGAGATTTAATAGGGAAATGGCTCCAAATAGTAGACCAGTAGGTAATATGTATAAAAAGTAGACAAGAAGGGAGAAGAGGCAGAAGAGATAAGGAAAATGATGGAAGAGGTGACAACGAGTATGAATCCTATACATATAAGCACATATGTTGCATGGTAACAACTTTTGAAGGGCCATTTTTTGATAGAATTTTTAAAGTAGATTTAGAAAGAACAATGATTGAGAAAGCACATGGATGGTAACACAGGTCTATAGATGCTCTATTAGGAGAACTGGCTGAGGACTGGTTAGGAAGCAACTCTGAGAAAATCCACTTGAGGCAGGCACTGGGCTCAGAGTTGCCCATCCAAGAAGACTCACAACAGACAAAAATGACTGCTCAAGTACCTGAGCCACACACCCTAGGTATAGAGGCAGATATTGACCCCAGACATTTTGCCTGGCACTGAGGCTGTCAGAGCGCCATGGTGCTCACAGCAGGCTCTCTGTTAAAGAGGGGCCAGAAAGGCTGTCTCCCTCTGCCTTGAGAGAATCAGGAAAGACTGCTAAATCAGGGTCCTCACAAACAGTAAGAGGGAGAAGTGGAAATGATAGCAAACAGTGTGGCGAGGACAATAAACACTACAAATAGATACTAAGGAAAGTGATCAGGGAAATTCCTAATGGCCACCCTTCTGTTATATGACCTAAGTGTCCAAACTTCCCACTCTTTTTGCATATGAACAGGAACTATACATGGCAGTGGATGAAGTCAGATACCAGGAGGTTGCAGAATCCCCAGAAAAAAAGACATTGCCCCAAACTAGTTCCTCCACAGGCAGCTTCACCTCACCTTGCAGTAAGTAACCTTCTGTCTTTTACTCACCTGAGTCAGGAAGCTGTCAATGCCCTATTGCGTTTATAAAAACAAAAGAGCATGTGAGCAACACATGAGCAGCAGGCATAAGGCATACATATTAAAATCATGGAACACACTAGAGGTTGTCAGTCAGCATCAGAGAAGTAGTTATTAAACAGTAGAAAAGTTTGTGGATAACAGGAATTCACAGAGTTGAAAAGCTGGGTACTTGTAGGTAGAGCAGAAAGAGGTGTAAGAATTACACAGAAAAAGAAAAGGCAGCTAGCCGAAAGAATGCAAACAAACATTGTTCATCCTATTGTTGAGATCCAACAGGATGAACAAAATATACAAGTAAGTAGTGCAATCTACGCATAGCCCTATCACAAGAAAACAGCAGCAACACAATTAGCTGATTTGAGATATCTACCCAGACCTTTTGTATCAGAACTCTGGAGCGTGAGACCAAGATCAAGATCATGTATTCACAAGTCCTCCTGAGAAGTCTGCCCAAATTTGAGAGCAGCTGTTGCTTTTAAACCCTGTGTTCACAGTGACCTTCACACATTCACATCTCCACATCTGTTTTTCTCCCTTTGTCCTTGATACTTTGCTTCTCTTTCCTAATTGCAATTATGTCATACTGACATTCCTTACATTTTATTTCTAATTCCATCCCCCACCACCTACCCACATATGCAAGAGCTACACATTCAATTTACAACTTTCCATAATGATAGAATGTAGTCATCCGTTTTCAGAGACAAACTATGAGCTTAACTTCCTCACAGTTTGTACTCCCGCCTCATCAAACTCATCAAGGCCTAGTTCCTCAAACACAGGAATCGGTATTTGGCTATTGCGCTACACTTTTGTGTAGTTCAAGTCAGTGATTAGGAAGTATCTTTACATTTTATGAAATGTGAGGACTACTTTTGGCTAGAGGTGGGAATGCAACAGAAATCTTGCTAAATCCAATCCTCTTAAAATATGCTTTCACACAGGACTATAAAATGATTCTAAGAATGGTGTGGCTAATGGAAAGGAATAGAAAAGCTAAGACCTTAGATGATGGTTATAGGAACTGCTAGATATTCAAGATCTATTTAGAGGTCTTCAAGTTCTTTAAGCAGTGTTACAGTTCATGCATTTTCCTTTCCTTTTCCATGTTCTCTCTCTATTGTTCTTTAGTCTTTATGAAATCATAATCTCTTCTAGTTGTTACACAAGACTGTAATATTTAAATATTTTCATGAAAATTCATTTGCTGATAAGGCATGTTTGGTCAGCAATAAACAATGTGGGAGACCTCAAAATAGATGATAAACCTTACAGAGAATTCTCATGAGAAAATTAGCAGATAAATTTTTCTTCAAGCTGGGGAATTCTGAAAGTAATGGGATCAGTCTAAAGTATAATTTTAAGACACTTACATGACTTTGCTGTAAATAGCATGTGTTCCAAGTGATCCCAAAGAGCAATGCTCAGTATTATAAAAATACAGTTATGAATTGTTGGCTGAAATCAGCCACTTCACTTAGCTATAGGAGAATAATTACTCAAATTATGAAAAGCAGACCAGACATGCAAAGAACTTGCTGAAGATAAAAATACTCCATTGAGCTCAGAAAGACTGAACACTACTAAATGGTTTTGTCAGATCCAATTTTAATAATTATTTAGCAATCTCCTACCCTCAACATCAGAGTTCCCAGGGCACATCCTAAATTGAAGGATATTTGTAATAAAAAGATATAAGCCTCCAACTCTTATTTTTACCAAACATTAATAAAAATAGAATTAGAAGTAAGAACTTTGAAAGGCTACTAGAGAAAGGTTTTTTGTTTGAGGACAGCAACAATGTGATTTGGATAAAAAAAGGAGATGGTCTATTTTTTTTTCTTTTTTTATGATAGTAATAACATTGAAAACAGCTTCTCAGGAAAAAAAATCATGATAAAAGTCAAAAAAATTAATACATTCTAATACATTCAGAAACAACCAAGTGTATTTTCTTTCACATTGCAGATGAAAGAGTCAGGCTGATTAAAAGCTGCATAGCTACCTCGAACCACAATAGAAATTCAGACTCCAAGTGCCCCTTTCATTATTCTTAATGAAATGCGACTTCATTTTCCCACACACTTGAAATTGTGTTCACAGAGAGTTCAAACATGTAAATGGAGCCAGTCAAAAGAATCCTTCCATTCTCTATTCCCAAAGGCCATATGAGGACAGCAGCTTGTGCCAGTGAGCACATGGGAAGAAGAAAATTGATTGCAAGGCTATTAACATTTTACTTCTTAATCTCTTTTCTAGTTAAGCTGGTTCCAGTCCTATGCTCCCCTGGGCACAGTTGAAGTGGTTCTAGGTCATACGTATTCGAATTCTCATATCAATAGATGATATGCCACTTCAGGTTGCTAGTCCTCTAGGACTAATGCCAAGATCCTCCTGCGTCCCTTTTTGTTCTACTACCTCATGATCTAATCACACACATCATGTTTCCAGGAATGCAGCTGAATTGGTCATCGGAAGACCTGAGTTATATGTCTACTCCTATTTCTCCATTAATTTGCATCTTTTTGTAATTAAAATGAGATACAAAATAAATATGTAACTGTTTCCTCATGCTTATATGGTAATGCCATACAATTCAGATTATCCTGTTTATTCCTTATCTCTTTGTTTTCTTGCCATACTTCTCACTGTGCCAAGTTAAGAGTTATGGGCAAGTGGGATTTAAGATGCAGAACAGAGAGTAAGGAAGGAAGAAGTAGGCATCAGAATACTAGGTGATGACTTGAACCCCTTATAAGTCTGCAAGATGATTCATAGCGACCTTTGACTCCTTTCTTCACCCCACTGTTTCCCTGATTTGCTGTGAACAAAGCAGCCTTGTTTCTTTCCCTCAATAATATCAAATTCATTCCAACCACTGTGCTTTTAACCTTACTAGAATGCTGTGCCTGGAACATTCTTTGCCCAACATTATTATGTAACTAGCTCACTCTCATGGCTCAGATTTAAGAATTTTCCTCATCTGAGACAAGAATATCTGATCCACTTATCGAAAATAACGCCTACACACATATACTTTCTCTCTAGTGTATTACTTCCTTTTATTTATTCATAATAATTATAAATTCTAATTTTAAATAGTGTTCCTTGCTTGTCACTTCCTTTTCTTAAACATAAGGAAATAGCATTAAAGCCTAGATTAGGAAAAGAGTGTTTATCTCTCTCATAGTGTGATTCTATGTATTGCCTTCTGTTCACATATACATTATTAGTGCATTAAACTGTTATTTTTATGTGTGATCACATTGAGTAGATTGATAACAATAAACCTATAAAAAACTTAATATGAGCAGCTTAAATAAGGATTTAATAAAAGAAAAACCAGAAAGCCATTACAATATACAGTATTATAGTAAGAAAGTACAATAAAAATGGAGTCCCTTTTCTTCCAGAATGAAATGCAATGCAGAATTTTGCTCCATTGTTTTATTTTTGTAGGCCAGGGGAAAATCTATTTTTAAACTTATTTTCCTAAGGAAGAATTTCTTCATGTGTCTTTGAACTTTTGTTTCTGCTGCAGCTCCCCTCAGCTTAATACCTTCAATACGAGAATATACAAATGAGGGCTGACATCCTCAACATAATTTTAAGGATACTTGAAACTAAAAGATTTATATTTTTCTGCCACCTTCCTCTTGCTACAGGAACTATTTATTACTTTTAATATATTCTTCATTGTCCTTTAAAACAACCAACATTTGGTGCTTCATGTGATGTAGCCGAGTTCTCACAAAAAAATTCCTTTCCCTTTTTATTTTTGTAACTGGAGATATACTGATTACATTATGCTTTCTGAGGCTTTCAACCAGTCGGCAGATACTTTTTAGAGATATTGAATATATACACCCTTAGTTTCCACCAGTGAGACATATCACACACAGTGTTTCTTAATACACAAGGTCTGGGTGGTTCTATTTTCATAGTTAGACATGTCTATTAACAAACCATATTGGACTTAGAATGGGACAATTTTCATACACAGAGCTGCTTCAACATCTTTATTATGTTAAGTACTTTAAGAATTGTCAATCTTTCAAAGATAGATTCATGAGCTCCTACCAATATGTCTATGCAGTTGTATTTTCTGGTAAAGTGTATATAATATTTTTACTTGCAGTCATTGCACTGTGACTTCCTTCCCCCATTTTATTTATTCTCTGTAGAATGACATGAATGTTGAGTTGGGCTTATTCAGGATATGGCTCGGAGAAAAGACAATATAGAAATTTAAAAAAAATTATTTTAAGGTTATGAAAGAAGGTTCTCAGTCTGCTCATCAATGTCTCCCAGGCTTTGATATTCTACTGCCTGAATAGGATACTCAAGAGCAACAGTGACTACTTTTTCTTCAGCCCTTTTCCTGATATCTATATAACAATGCCTACACTACTAAAAGTATTTTTAACTCAGGCATAAAGATACATGCTTATAATCTAAGCACAGAGGTGATGGAAACAGAATTCCATATTCTAGGCCACACAGAGTCACAAAATATCATATATGGCCAAAAAACAAAGAAATAATAAAATTACTTGTGAAATGTCTAGAGATGTTGGTAGTGCAATGGCTTAATTTCCAAATCCCTTATAACTCAGGGTAGATAATTCTGAGGTATCTATTTAATTTGATTCTCCCAAAAAACTGGAACTATTTTTAACTCAATGAGCTCAATTTGTTAACAGATTGGTAACCTTCCTTCTTTTTCTATCTGTGTTTCCACATCGCTTATATCTCCCTGCTAGTGCTGCCAGAATGGCTTGCCAAATGAAACTACTTACATTTAAGTCTTTACTTCACATGAAGTCTGTTTTCTGGGGAACCCAAACTCAATTGTTTTCCATTGTCAGCCTCAAAAATAAATTTTACATTTGAGGTAATAAAAATAATGTGGTGTGAAACACAAGTGCAGAACTTGTTAAGAATCAAAAGAAATTATTCTGACATAGAGAAATGAGTTATAATAAAAGTAGACACTAGTGAGTCATACCTGTAATCCTAGCTACTATAGAAACTGAAATCTGAGTATCACAGTTCAAAGCCAGCCTGACTAAGAAAATTTTCCAGTTAACTGGAAGTGGCACAGAGGTTCCAAGTGGTAGAGTACTAGCCTTGAGTAAATGAGCTCAAGCACAGTGCTCAGGCCTTAAGTTCATGCTTCACAACTGACCAAAATAAACAAAGAAATAAATAATAAAAGTTAAGAGGGGAAGTATTTCTTAAACAAATATTAGAGTTTGATTTGGGTCCCTAGCTACTCAGGAGGCTGAGATCTGAACATGTCTTTTCAAAGTTAACCATAGCAGGAAAGTCCAAGAATCTCTTATCTCCTACTTCCCCCCCCACACACACAAAAAAAAAAATGGAAAAGGAGCTGTGGTTGAAATGGTAAGTCTACCTGTAAGCAAAAATGTTCAGGGACATAGTTTCTGAGTTTATGCTTCAGAACCAGACAAAAAAAGAAATACCATATTTTGCACAAACATAGTAACATATTATTGAGTTTCTAGTACTCTCATTGATATGACGATTTAATGGCAAGAATACCCTACAAGACTATAAAACTCACTCGACATAAAGGACTAAAAATGATCTACGACTAGCATGACTTGGTGATACACAGGTTACTGAGAATTTAACAATATTCAGATATTGATTCAGATCAACTATTTCAGAAGAACATTTGAAATGCTCAGATACTGCATAGCATTATGAGGTATGTCAGGACATCTGATGGCCCTGTACATTCTTACTGGAAACACCAAAACTGCACCCCCTTGACAATCCGTCATCAGGAATTTTCTCAGGGTCCTGGTAGCAGAGAGCAAACTTGAGGAATGAGGTAATGTCTCCCCTTGGACAAATAGCAAGATTGATTTTACTCGCTACAGTCAATTCTTCAAGCTCACAGAACCTGTCCTGCAGCATGTACACACTCTAAGGATGAAACCTTTTTGTGACCCAGACGGAAGATATGGTGAACCTGACCAAACATATAGGAACCTAAATTAATCTTTGCCTATTGTTTTTGTTAAATTTAGTAAGGATCTTTGTCTTTTTTCTCTGACCCATAAATTTCATGTCTTCGCTGAGTAACTCATGTAACAGAAACATGGTAACTTGTTAGTTTATGAAAAAGAGAAAATGTCAGACTTCCACAGTTTCTAGCACTTTTTTTTATCAACTAAACTTGATATTGCTATATTTTCATATGTGGTAGCAATTAAAAAACTGATGTGATTAATAGTATAACTCAAGATACTATGTGACACAGACAGAAAATTCTAATTTTTGAATAAGAAAACTCAAATTTAAATCAGCCATATTTGTAGAACATGTTTTAGCAAACCCCTGACTTACATACAAATGATCCAAGAAACAGAGGCAAAAGAAAATTGTATTTTAAGACTGGGGCATTGTTCAACTGGTAGAAAGCCTACCTACTCTCTACTCCCCAAACCTAATATGTATGTGCATATTCTTTATGCATATTATTTTATTAAAACATGCCATGCTGGGGCCAAGGTTTTGCCTAGTGGTAGAGTGCTTGCCTAGGATGCACAAAGACCCGGGTTCGATTCCTCAACCATAAACATAGAAAAAAGCTGGAAGTGGTGCTATGGCTCAAGTGGTAGAGCTCTAGGCCCTGAGAAAGCCCAAGGACAGTGCTCAGGTCCTGAGTCAAGGCCCAGGACTGGAAAAAATGCTGTGCAAATTTTCTAGATTTTGTGAAAATTGTAAGTTTTTGCCTGTTAGCTATTTGTCATTATGTATTTTTCCACTATCAGTAAATATTTGCTTTTTTATGGCTACTAATAGTTTTTCATTGTTTTCTTTTCTCTTTTCCATCACGTTTTATTGTTACTATCAAAGTGATGTACAGAGGAGTTACAGTTATACAAGTCAGGTAAAAAGTACATTTCTTTTTTTAACAATGTCCCCCCTTCCTCACTCTCTTCCAGTACTTCCCACCTGTCTTTATCCCCCCCACATACAGTTGTATAGTTCATTTTTCAACTTAATGTTTAGTGATTATCACTGCTGGATTTGCAAATACTTTGTCCCACCATTTTTATACCCCCTCTTATCATCCCAAAGACAGGCAAGTAATATAGAAGGAAAAGAATATGAGCAAATGACATAGGTACTGTATCATTGGATTCTGCTCCTAAGAATATCCTCCTTTGGTCTCACTGTGTGTAAATACCTAGAAAACTGTATAAGCTATTATATTCCATGTATTTTTAACCATCTAGTGCATATATTTGTAGATTTATGGACACATCTAGCTACCACAAATGAGAGAAACCTTGTAAATTTATGTTTCTTTGGATCGAGCTTGCTTTGCTTGATATACATTTTTCCAAGCCTTTTCATTTCCTTGCAAATAGAAGTTATTTTTTCTGATGGATGAGTAGAAATCATATATATATATATATATAATTTTTCTCTCTATTATAGATTTATAGATACATATATAATATGTATAGAACTATACATATAGAATTCATATATATATATATGGTGCTGTGTATGTATACATGAATTTATCTCTCTATATAGGCTTATATAGACAGATATGTAGATATAGAATGTATAGAGAATTCCCATATATGGAAGTATATACATATAGGATTTTTCTATATATAAATATATATATATATTTCACATATGATATATATGTATAAATAATATTTTCTTAATCCATTTGTCCATTGAGGGGCATCTGAGCTGATTCCATATTTTGACTATGGTAAACAAGGTTGCAGAATACATGCATTTGGTTGTGGCCTTGTTTATGCTCTAATGGATAAATGCTGAGGAGTGAAATTGCCTAGTTATAGAGTAGATGTATGTTTAGTATTTTGAGGAACTTCTATACTGCTTTCTAAATTGGTTGAACAAGTTTACATTCCTACCAACAATACAATACAGTTCCTTTCTGGTCACATCTATGTCAGCATTTGTTATTGTTAGTTTTCTTGATAGTGCTCATTCTAACTGGGACAAAGTCAAACCTCAAATTTGCTTTTATTTGCATTTTCTTTATGTGAAGAGATGTTGGACATTGTTTCATATGTTTATCAGCCATTCTTGTTCTGAGAAATCTTTTATTAAGAGAGAAATGGGTTATTGTTTCTTTGAGTGTTTATTTTTGGGGGGACTTAAATTTAAGTTCTAAATAAATTTTTGGCTATGAGGTCCCCATCTAATGCATACTTGGTAGAAATCTCCCATTTCATGATCTTTCTATTTATCTTGTTAGCTCTCCTTTTCAGTGCAGAAGCTTTTAAGTCTGATGAAATCCCATTTATTGGGCCTTTCTTTGATTTTCTGTGAGTCTTGTTCTTCACTTAGGAAGTTTCAATCGGTGCCTAGGAGGCCAACTGTTTCTTTTACCCATTCCTGTAGTATTTTGATGGTCTGGGGCTTTTGTTGAGGTCTTTGTTCCATTTTAAATAGATTCTGTTGCAAGGCAATATATAACAATCCAGCTTCAGGTTTCTTCATATAGATGGCCATTTTTGTCAACACCTTTTGTTGAAGAGACTGTCTTTCTTCCAGCCTGTGCTTTTGGCTCCCTTATCAAATATTAGATGGCTATGTGTTTGTGAGTTCATCTGACTCTTCTATTATGTTCCATTGTTCTCCATGCATCATTTTTTTGCCAGTTCTGGGGCTCGAACTCTGAGCCTGAACACTGTCCTTGGGCTTTCTCCTCAAGGTTAGTGCTCTACCATGTGAACTACAGCACCACTTTTAGATTTTCTATGTATATGGTGCTGAGGAATCGAACTCAGCTCTTTGTGCATGCTAGGCAAGCACTCTACTACAAGGCCAAACTCCCGGACCTCCAGGCATCAATTTATTAAAAAATTGATTTATTATTTTCAAAATATCCAAGTTTCTTCTGGTTCCTCTATATTTCATCTCAATTTTAAATTTGACCATTATTTTCCATGGCTTCAGCCCCTTAACTTTTATATTCAATAGAAGACTTGTTTATAGTGAAATGGTCATTTCTTTTTTTCTTTTTCTTTCTTCTTTTTTTTTTTTTTTTGGTGGGTCATGGCACTTGAAGTTGGCCTGGACACTGTCCCTGAGCTATTCAGCTCAAGGATACCACTCTACTCTTGAGCCAAGCCCCACTTCCCATTTTCTAGAGGTTAATTGGAGATAAGAGTCTCAGGTCCATTTGTGCCCAAGCTGGCTTTGAACCTTGATCCTCAGATTTCAGCCTCTTGAGTACCTAGGAATACAGGCATGAGCCACGGCTCCCAGCTTAAAATGGTCATTTCTAACCGTCTATATATTCTGTTCTTTATTTCTACAACAAAGATATTCTAAGCAAAGGATTTTCAGTAGGCTTCACTTAAACTATATCATGATTTATTTCAGAGTGAAGAGAGACTGTTTTGAAACATCAGTACTTACTATAGTGTTGAAAAAAGACTGAGGGGCCAGGAGTGTGGCCTGGTGGTGGAGTGCTCGCTTAGCATGCATGAAGCCCTGTGTTCAATTCACATACACAGAAAAACCCAGAAATGGTGCTGTGGCTCAAGTGACAGAGTGCAAGCCCTGAGCAAAAATTGGTTCAAGGACAGGGCCCAGGCCCTGAGTTCAAGACCCAAGACTGACTCATTTGAGTACTCTCAAATGAGCCTAGATGTATGAAGAAAAACAAAAGGCTATGAATAAAAACCCACAACCTACTGCCTAAGGTTTTATACAATTCTTAAGCTAAAAATTAGCTGTATGTTTTCAAAGTTTATTGAAAAAAAGACAAATAGAAAGAGGAAGGAAGGAAAGAAGGAAAAAAAGAAAGAAAGAAAGAAAGAAAGAAAGAAAGAAAGAAAGAAAGAAAGAAAGACAAGGAGGGAGGGAGGGAGGAAGAAAGAAAAGAAAAAAGACAGACATATTATCTGTTCCTCTGACTAAAATGTTTATCAAATCCTGGCATATGATACTCAAAAAGAGGTTTCTAAAATTTCGCATGAATTTGGCAAATTGTTCAATTGGAATCCAGTAGATATGAAGTGAATTATTTAGGGAAAACATGAATTGAGCTTTAAACACTAGTTACATTCATAGTCCATATCTTATCTTATCCTGACAGTTAATCACTAGTCCTCTATGAACATTAGCCATTTTCATTTGTACTTATGTATGAGTAAATCTATGATTATTACTAACTCAGAAATGATGGGAAGTTTTAGCTAAATAACTGATGTAAATTGAATATATCAAATGATATTATAATAAAGGGGATATAAATATTCCCTTTCTTTAGCTGTCAAAAAATATATTTTGTTCACCTGAGTTCAGGTATTATCTACCAGCAGGCATCATTTTTTAAGGAGGAGTAAGGTAATAGAGGAAGGAAAGTAGGGAGGGATGAGATAAAAGTTAAAGCATGAAATGTGTATTGAATATAATTTGTGTTGAATTGTACCTAGAAGAAGGATATGATTAAGAATAAAAGAATTGGGCGGTGCGGGGGCTGCGGCGGGGCCGGCCCCCAACCTGTGCCAGGCCTGCGAGGACTACGTAGACCGGGGCCCGGAGACACCCTGCCTTTGCCCAGGCCCAGGGGTGAGCAGAAGTGCATGAAATGCAAAGTTCTGCCAGTGGTGGTCATCATAGCTGGAAATGCCTTCTGCAGGGACTGCTTCGAGGCCCTCTATGTGCACAAGTTCAGAGCCATGCTGGGGAAGAACCGCCTCGTGTTTCCTGGAGAGAAGGTGCTCTTGGCGTGGTCTGGGGGGCCTTCCTCCAGCTCCATGGTCTGGCAAGTCCTTGAGGGCCTAAGTCAGGATTCTGCCCAAAGCCTGCGCTTTGTGCCGGGAATTGTCTTTGTTGATGAGGAAGCAGTCTGTGTCCAGTGCCCCTAGGATAGAGCCAAAACCCTGGCTGAGGTGAAGCGGATCCTGCATCCAGTTGGCTTCCCGTGGCATGTGGTGGCTTTAGAGGAGGTGTTCAGCCTGCTGCCATCGGTGCTTCACCGCTCTTCGCAGGAGCCAGGAGGGACTGAGGGGACCTACAAGGTGGCTGTGGACACCTTCCTGCACCAACAGCATGTGCTGGCCTGGGAGGGCATCCCCAGCCAGAGTCCTGGAGAGGAGCAGCTGTGCCTGCCCAACACCCAGGCCTCCTCACCTCACGCAGGCCTCGTCCAGCCCTCCGACAGCTGCTCACACTGCCGCCCTGTGCAGACTGTCCAACTAGGTGAAGTCGTTGACCACCAAGGAGGAGCTTCTGCAGACCCTGCGGGCCCACCTGATCCTGCATGTGGCTCGAGTCCATGGCTACTCCAAGGTGATGGTGGGAGACAGCTGCACCCGCCTGGCCATCAAGCTCATGACCAACCTGGCCCTGGAGAGAGGTGCCTTCCTTGCCTGGGACATGGGGTTCTTGGACGAGCGGTACGGGGAAACTGGTCAAGTCCCCAGGGAGGGCTGTGGTGCCGGCCCCCCGGCCCCCACTACCTCCTCTGCCTGTGTGTGCTGGACATCGACTGGGATGATAGTGCCACTGACTTTGGGGCGCAGACCTCTTTGCGTCTCTCAAGAACACCACAGGCTGAGTGTGGGACTCTCATGTTACCCTGCTGCACCCCAGGCAGGGGCCGCACCAGGCAGGGCCCAGGCCTGCTGCGGGGCGACCTGTGGGGAGGGAGGAGACCCCAGCCAGCGTCACTGACCAACTGTGCTACAGCTGCCCAGTCATCACGAAGGACGTGCCTTCCCAGGATTGTCTGCCCCCCTACACCTTGGCCGAGGCCCAGTTCCGTAGGCAGAGGGACTTGGCCATGCAAGACGTCCAGGAGTATCTGATCGTGGACAGTGACAGGGAGGCTAAGCTGGGTCAGAGCTGAGCCTGGCCGGGTGTGGGAGAAGGGCAGGGCAGGGAGGCAAGGAAAGATGGGCTCAGCCTGTGATTGTCTATTTGTATAAATAAAAACATTTTTGATAATAAAAAAGAACAGGTGAATGTAACTGCAACCCCCCATACATTATCCTGATAATATATATATATATATATATATATATGAATCTTAAAGTTGAGAGTCACTTTGATATAGGAATGAGTTCTAATGTACCTTTGATATACATTCACCCATTATCCACTAGAATTTCTTTTGGGTCTGGATGTTTACTACACTGCATGAAGGATGACAATGATCACTGTTCCTTTTAGAAATGTCTATTATGTTTAAATGAGAATATTCTGGGACTTCTTTTTATTATTTTTAATTCCACAAACTTGAGGAACTTTGATATGAGTGAGTGTAACAGAGTACTCTGCCTAACAGGTGATATATCCTTGGGGAATTTCCCACAGAGTGAGTTTCCAGGCCCTTCCATCCAGAAAATGATCCATGAATCATTTCTGTCTTCAACTGTGACACTGCAAGTACTGAACCCTGAACTCCTGGGGTAGTTTAACTTCTGTTCACTCTGCAACACAGTACATAATCAATGATACAATAAATTTATATTTCAACGGTGCTTGAGAAATAGATAAAAACAAAAAAAAACCTAATTTCAGGAAATGGTGGTAAGCAGAAGCAAAGTAGAAGGGTAGGAAAAGTTTAAAACAAAGTTTTATTTCTTAATGCCATAGACACATAAAATATGACTTTATACCTATCACATTGTTATGATTATAAAAGCAAAGAATGAGTTACAGAACACTGAAAGAAAATCTACTCACATAAGAAGAATGAGCAAAGAAGTAATACAGAATTATCCAATTAAGCCATGAGAGAAAACAATCCTTATCTGATCTTTGTATTAAGGGTTAGGAATTTTTCCTTTTAAAAGATTGGATCGCAGTCAACATATTAGACTGTGCAGTCCATAAGGAGTCTCACCTAACCACTCATCTCTGCCACTGGAGTACAAATGAAAACATATTCAACACAGAAACTAAAGGGTGAGTTCACAGTCCAATAAAAGTAATCCTGGTTGCTGAAAGTTGGATTTCGTGCATTTTCATGAATCATGAACTGTGATTTTTCTTTGGACTTTTAATTATATAAAAACTCAAAAGAATTTTTAGGTTTCAGACATAACTTCTGGACTCCTGCATTTGCTCATGAGAGAGAATTATATTAGTTAGATAAACACAATTAATGCAGCCCCAAAATGGAGCAGACTTTTAAATGCCAATGATTCAGTAAGGAAGAATAATACAGACATCTATGTCTTGACTACATCTGTTGTTTCTCCATTTTTTAGGAACATACCAGTGAGAATAAGACAGGTTCATCAAGAGATGCACACTGCTTCAATTCTATTGAAATTAGAGCTCTACCAAGATGTATTATTTTCTAGGAGTATAACTAATAGTATGGTAGTTGATGGAGCAACATATCTGAATGGTCCCTTATTTCCACTAATGGAGTCTGGAAGTTGTCTATAAGAAGCTGAATATTGATTGTTCATTCTGGCAATCCTAGTTACTCAGGAGGCTGATCTGAGGATCAAGGTTCAAAGCCAGCCTGAGCAGGAAAGTCCATGAGACTCTTATCTCCAGCTAACTACCAGTAAGCCAGAAGTAGAATTGTTTCTCAAGTGATAGAGCTCTAGCCTTGGGAAAAAGCCCAGGGACAGTACATTGTCCCTCAGTTCAATCCCAGTATTACACAAAATAAAGAAAGAAATGAAGGTGTGCAAAAGAACTGAGTTTCTTTATATCATACACATACACGTGCACATAAGTATGTATGTATACATCAAGAGGATTCCTGACAGTCCTAGAAATTGTACTTGAAGAAGTCATTATCATTACAGTTCTAATAATTGTTACTTGTATAATTTAGTGCAAGATAAATAAAAGTCTTGTCAGCAATGTCCCAATCCAGCAGAAATATCTACTTGAATATCATATGGATTAATTATATAACATATAAAAACTACCAAGCCACTAAATGCTTTTCTAATAAATGTTAAGAATTCCTAGCTCATCTTTTGTCCTTGTGTGAAACCTCCTCCATTAATGAAACCTTTTCTATTTGGTACAAATCTGCTCTTCAGCCATGTTTTTAATATTCCCCCTGCCCAGTCAACTCCCATGCACTGTGTCAGGTATTAGAATGAAACAAGCGACAAGCGGTGGCCCTCCCTTTTTTCCAAAATCCCACTGTTTCCAGCTGAAAGCTGGAGAGGATGGGATGAAGCAGTAGACAGATATATACACCACAACTTCCTGACAGTGTAGCAATGGGATACAAAATACATTCTGAGAAGAGATACCAAAGCAGAGGAAGTAAATATATATATATATATATATAAATATATCTAAATAATGCCCATTCATGTACCAAGTATTATAGCAAGAGTTATATTTTTATACTTTACCTACATTGGAGATGAGGATGCTTAACTATCTTATATTATTTTGAAGAATATGAAGTTTAATTTGAGTTTTGAGACAGTGGTATTGATATCCTAGGTGAACAACTGCTATTGGCAAAGTTTGAGATAAACTGCAGAATAGTTCTAGGGGTTAGAAATAACTGTTAAGTGTAAGGGGAGTGGCAAAAGCATGTTTTTTTTTTCTTTAAGAAAATAAAAGAAAGCACACCAAGCCTACTTCAGAATAATAGAGGGAATAACTATATTTCTCCTATTCAGTATAAGAAATGAAACTGTTAGCCCTGGGTTGCAGAGTAAATCTCAAGCTAGCTCTTCACTCCTCACAAACTCTCAGAACACATCTCAATGACTTCACTGGTAGGTGGCAGATCAATAGAACAGTGCTCAAGATTCAGCATCTTAATTTCAGTTCTAGAATTATAGATATGTTTTAAAGTTCTACAGCTTTAAGAAGCTTTAAACATATCTGTTTAACTAGTACTGTGAAAAGGCCACTTTAAAAGAGTGACAAAAGCCGGGTGTAGTGGCTCACTCATGTAATCCTAGTTTCTAGGAGGCTGAGATCTAAGGATCGAGGTTCAAAGCCAGCCTGGGCACTAAAGTCTGTGAGACTCTCATCTCCAATTAACCACTGAAAAAACAGAAGTGGCACTGTGGCTCAGGGGGTAGGATAATAGCTTTGAGCTGAAGAGCTCAGTGACAGTACCCACGCACTATTTCATGCCCCAAGACCAAAAAAAAAAAAAAAAAAGAAAAAGAAAAAGAAAAAAAAGGTCACAAAATCTCCTCTAGAAATCACTAAAGATAATAATAATATAAAAAAGTCCCTGTTCCATGCATGTTTTATATATGGAGACCTGCAGACAGGGCTTTGGTCTGAATTATCCATCTGTTCATTCCCTCTTGTTTTAATCTGGTTACTAAGAAGTTAATGCATATCTATTTGGTATGAGATCAGGAAAACCTAAGTGTCAAATAAAGAATTGAGATTCTAGGTCTTTTGGTATTTATTAAAACAGAATAAAAATATTAAATGGGATTTCATTTATTACAGTAAGAAAACCTATGTAGTAAAATCATGTCTACATAAGAAAAGAGGAATAAAATATTGAAATCATTAGCTAGATTATTTCAAATAATTTTCAAATACCTTTCCCAATTTCAATGATCTAAGTTATTCAAATTAACCTATCTTTGGCCCTTATGAGTAGACTTATTTCTTTGAACCTATGTTTCTAGGGGATTTCACTTTATGAATGTGTTATATTTATATATTATATGTGTAAATTAAATATATATTATATGGTATCTATATAGATAGATACAAATACAAGCATCTCTAAGACAAGTGTACAACTTTAATTGTGTGTGTGTATGCCATTCCAGTGGCTTGAATTCAAGGTTGGGCTGTGTCCCTGAGCTTTTGAAACCTGGCTTTTGTATGCTTAAGAAGAGATAAGAGTCTCAAGGACTTTTTCTGCACAGTCTGACTTTGAACTGAGATCCTCAGATCTCAGCCTGCTGGGTAGCTAAGATTACAGATGTGAGCTACTGTCACTCAGCTAACACTTAGATTTTAAAGCTAAAGGATATAGATCGTTATTGTAAAAAAATCCTCAACACTTTAACTTTGCAATCTGTACTACTAGACATATTATAATAAATGATGGAATACTTATTGTGACATATTTCCGTTCACTCAGGGTCTCACATTCTCCAGGCCTATTTTCCCTCAGAAGTGTAAGAGTTCACAAAGCAGGAACTCTCAACTGGCATTAGGCAGCTATGAATTTTATATTAGGGTGTTAATTATAAGTGACATTTGCCCTTTGAGTGAACCAAGTGACCAACTTGTCATAAAACAGAGATGTAAAAACAAGACTCACCCAAGACATAATGACCATAGTCCTGAATGTGTCAACAGGATATCCAGCGAGATTTTTTTCAGTTCATTTGTGTTGGGTTAATTTCATATTCACAGGAAGTCACTACCAGTGATGATGGATGTCTCCTTCACCAACTTTGATCAAATCATTTATTTGGGTGTGTTGAGACCTGGGGAAAGGCATTGTTTTTGGAGACTCAAGAACACTGAGGATTCCAATTTCAATTCCAAGCTGACTGAAGTGACTTTGAATATCTCATTCACTCTTCCTTATCCATGCTTCCTCATAGGCTTATGAGTCAAACTAAATGGAATAGGAGTCTCACACAGCTCTCAGTAAAATCTTGTCAAGTTAAGTATGCCTCTATGATGAGTCTCTTCATTTAATTGGAAAGTAATATGTGAATGGAGCTCACACAGGGAATTATGATGATCAAATAATTGTGTGTATGCTTATGTTTGGAGAATAAAGATTCAGTGAAAATAGCTCTCATTTAGTGGGAATCTGATGGCATTTGATAGAAGATATGGCATTTCACTTCCCCCCTGTTTGGATTCCATATCTATGTAGTCAACAAACTATAAATCCAAAATACTCATTTAAAATTATATCTGTACAAAAAGTGCTTAGATGTTTTGATTGTCATTATTTTCTTTTTTTAATTTTTATTGTAATAAGTAGAGAGGTTAAAGTTATATTTTCCAGATAGAAGGTGCATAACTTCTTTTTTTTTTTTTTTGCCAGTCCTGGGCTTGAGCTCAGGGCCTGAGCACTGTCCTTGGACTTTCTCAAGGCTAGAGCTCTACCACTTGAGCCTCAGCACCACTTCCGGCTTTTTTCTATGTATGTGGTACCGAGGAATCGAACCTGGGTCTTCATGCATGCTAGGCAAGCACTTTAACCACTAGGCCAAACTCCCGGCCCCGGTGCATAACTTCTTATACATTGATACCCCTTCTCATGTTTTTGTCCCCATTTCTCTCCCCCCACCCCCTTCCCTCATCTTTTTCCCCCTTCCCTTTCCTATTTCAAATAAACAAATAAGCATATATACAATATGCCAGAAAACAAGGTCAGATACTGTAACAATATGAGAATAACCAAGGGGCAGAAAAAGAGATGGGAAATAACTTAGTTCATTAAGAGTAGCAATCACACATTATAAAGCTATTGTTTCCATATCCTGGAAGTCCTTTCATTTGGCCTCATCCTATATCGCCTTATGTATCTAGATTTTGAGCTATTATAATCCTCTGCTAGGACATTTCTAGATGTGTACTAATTATTACAAATGAGGGAAACCATGGTGCTTATGTTCCTTTGGGTCTGGCTTACTTCACTTAATATGATTTTTGCCAAGTCTTTCAATTTCTTTACTAATGGGGCATGTCATTCTTTCTGATGGCAGCATGGAATTTCATTGTGTATAAATACCACATCATCTTCTTGATCCAGTCATCTACTGAGGGGCATCTGGGTTGGTTCCATATCTTTGCTATGACAAATAGTGTGATTGTCATTATTTTCTGAACAATACAACACAGCAATTCATTGTAGTAGGTATTACTGTAACCATTGAATGAATTCAAGTCAGAAAAAGACATACTTAATCCTTTATATTCCTGCTGTACTAAATATCTTACCAGAAAGTTTAGGGAAGGTAAACAACCTTGATTCTTCTGTCTGGCAAGAAAAGAATTCAGGCAAAACTCAAACATAGTAAATATGATAGGAAAGTTTATTAGAAAAGAAATATGGAAGAAAAGAAAGAATATGCAGCAATAATATGTCACGGGGTGGCAGAGGCATGGGGAAGCAAACAGAAAAGCCTGGTCTTGGGATAAATAGTGAGAATTTGTCCTCTAAAACTGCTTTTAATTTCCTCATTCTTTTGTATATCCCTAACCCAATTTCCTTGTTGGCAAGTCTTTGATTATCAGCATTCCCTGCCTGCCATTTGCAAGTTCTTCAGGGTAACATCCCAATTGCTGTGTTTCTACTAATTTGTATCACTTCAAATAATACTTGAAAACATATGGAATGATTATCTATATACATATATATCACATTTTATATAATGGTCCTTAGTGTTTGCCAACTTTGATACCCATGAAAAGTCTTAGAAGCAATCACAAATACTGAGGGAAAACTACATTTTAGTAATAGCAGTACTCTTGCTCTATGAAAAACAAGGAAAATGTATTTCTATACTAGTCACAATGTAACATTTTTTTTACTTGTAGCAACTTCTAGTTGTTACATTTAGTAGTTATTTAATTAGGTATTTTCATTTTATATTGAGGTAAAAATGAGCCTGGAGCTTTCTATTATCCGTTCTATCATCTGTATTGAACACAAGCAAGAAGGCCCGACTTTGAGATGACTTTCAAATCTTACACTCATGAGGCTGAAGAAATAAGAAACAAATAGGCTAGACAATTTAGAGAATTAAAATGGAATTGGGGGGAATTGTTGTCTCTGTAAGTTCCTTATGACAGAAAAATGGTGTTTTAGAGTTTTATTCCATTAAGACACAAACAAATCATGTTATTAATGATCATTTTCCATACAGCCTGAAAACTGCTATAAAATATGAAATACCTATATATAACATATCTCTGTATTACATTAGCCATGCTTAATTGCCTTAAAATAATTTTGTTAAGGAAAACATATTAAGAATGTTAAAATCCCTAATAACTGTAGGCTTTATTTAACCAACTAAGTCATAGTGACACAGCACTAGGAAGTGGGATGAATAAAGGTTTGGAAGTTACAAATGGTGTGAATCCAGGGACTTATTCCCTTCCTATCTGCATGAGGATAAGAGGCAACTTCTTTTCATTTGCATAAAGAATGACACCTCTAAGGTCAATCCTTCCCCGGGTACTCAGAATTGAAGGTATAAAGAAGAGATGGCCCCTTTGAGAATCCAGGACTTCTGTGCCTAAGAAACAAATCATTCAGAAGTGAAGTGCTCCCCACATACGGAACTGTTAGTGAAAGTAATAAATATCCATGCCCTGTGCTGCACAGGTATGGTTTGAATGAAACACTTTCTAATATTCCTTTCAGTTCTCATACGTGCTATATCTCCTTGAAGGCTTGAATTGTTAGGGACAGGATAGTACCTCCCATGTGAGTTGGGGTACTGGAGCTGTTCTCTGTAAGTAGTAAGCTCAAATGTTCTTGAAGGTGACAAGGGCAGTGAACCAAATCTTAAGAGAGAGGGGTTAATAACAACTTGTCTATGAAAAGAGTAAACAGGCAGCCCTAGCATTCAGAGCTTGGATTACACTCCTGGAAAATGAAAACTGAAGCAGAAGATCTGAGGGAGGTAGCAGGAAAAAGAGCTGTGGTGGCATCTGGAAAAGAAAGGAGTTGTGTTTATGGGAGAGCTGCAGATACTAAGCAGAGTATGGAGACTGTGCCAATAGTATGGATGGCTTCTTTCTAAAGGAGTTAGCTATGTGAGAATACCAAATGGCAAGCTGGACAGTTCTCTTTCCCAAATTTTAACATGCTTAGGAACTGTAACGTTAAAGGGTCATTTTCAAAATATAGTAAAAATGATGACTTCTGTTCAGAAAAAAAATTAATGTGCTAAAAATTATATGTTACTATTAATGAGGGAACTAAGGAAGAGATAGTTTCTGTGGCAGAGGAAGGGAATGACATGATCCCTTTTTATTCCCATCAATAAGGCTTTAGAACAAAAGACAGATTAACAAGAGAAAAGGATAGCATAATTTGTTTGATCAGAGTTTTATGCAGTGTAAACCCTTTGAGGGTAAAAACCCAAAGGCCCAAAGTGATCTATCCATTTTTATACATAGGTTCAATGGAGAATGGACAGCCAATATTGAAGTAGGAATGCTGAATCTAACTGATGCCATCTTGGCCATGAAGCAAAAGATAGCATGTTAGTTGTCACTGATGCCATCTTGTCTTCACAGTGGAGGCAGAAAAGTCCCACCTCCCAGGGAATGGGCCTGCCTGAATTACTAGAGGCAGAAATGGGGCCTCAGAAAATAGATCACTGGCTCTGAAAGTCATGGAGAGTGAACTCTCAAGCTCACTGTGACCCAGCTCCCTGACCTGACCCTATTTAGGCCCAGATGAGATCATGTGTCATTGAGACATGCCGCAAGTCTCCTGTCTGCTCATGTTCAGTCTCTTGCCTTCCTCCCACTCAACATGGTGTTCTACTTCAGCTCTCCATTGGAGTTGGTTTGTTGTATTGTTTTTCTGCTATTTCTTTCATCTCCATTTCTCATAGTTCAGTTTTCTGATACTGTTAAGTGTATTTGCATGGCTTCAGGCCTTAACAACAAGAGTGTGCCTGCAGTAGCTGGTCTTCTTGAAAATACTCTGAATTTAACCTCTCAAAGTGTAGCCTCTGTGTTTTCTCGCCATATAACAGTATTAGATGCAGGAAATTCTGACTTTGCAAAAAATAGAAATGAGATGAAGCCAAAATGCAGGCCAAGCTTTAATTGATATGAAGTGAGGGTTTGGCTAGGAGGCAGCATTGATCAAAAGAGACTAGCAGAAAGAGATCAGACCACCCCTAATAAAGAACTTCGTCTTTGTGCAAGGGTTTCAGGAGTGGGATAAAATCAGGGAAGTTTTCATCCATCCTAGGAGCAGTATCAAGATCATTTTACTTCCTTATAAAATAAAACAATCTTTTACATATTCTATGACAGTCCATCTTGCACAACTTTTGTTGTGATACAGATTGGCTGTGATAGCTGTTAGGAAAACACATGGGCCAGGTGTGGTGGCATACACTTTTAATCCTAAGGCAGGATGACAATTCCTAAGAAGCCTGAACATCATAGTGACAGAAGGATACTGGACCTAGCCATCTTAGCCATGTGGTGAATGATAAGGAATTGGATTTAACTGGTGCCATCTTGTCTTCATGGCAGAGGAATATGCAGTCCTACTTCCCAGGTGATGACTGTCCCTGAGCTATTGAAGGCAGGAAAGGAAATTGGACGATAGGTGACTGGACCTATCAGTCCTGTGCCTTGAACTCAATAGGCTCTTTAATTCCCTGTGACCTTACCCTCAGACCCTAACCTAACTGAGGCCTGAACCAGCTCAGACACCATCATACCATGCCTTGTGTCTCCTGGCCTTCCTCTATTCACCATGGCATCCCATGTCAGCTCTCCACTGGAGTGATCTGGTTTGTTGGTATTACTTTTATGTTCTTTATTTCTACTCCTACTCTCATGATTGTTTTCTAACAATGTTAAATATATCTGAGGGGACTACTTTTCTTGGTGACAAGGGTCAACCTTCAGTCATTGTCTCTCCAGTCAAGACTCCCAATTCACACTCTGAATATGTGGCCTCTCTGTTTCTCACCACTGAGTTTCTGTACAAAAATAGCAAGGCCCTATCTCATAAGCAACAGTACAACACCAAACAAATACATGAACACATAGGTGGAGATAGAAGAAAGCATCTTGCTTTTAACCAGAAACAGATTCAGATAGGAAGAGAGAAAGAAAAAAAAAAAAAAGAAGTTTAGGCAGTATTTTTCAGTTTTATGGTTGGCTTTAAGGATAAAAGATATTAGTTTCTATTTCCAGCCTTGAGGAAGAGAAATTTTAGGTTCTTAACTAAGAAAGGAATAATGGGTTGCAGAACAGCAAAGAAGAAAATTAAAAGGACAAATTGTGCATTGTGGGCCATTGTGATATTATCTTCTGAGACACAACAATGCACGTATTTTAGATCTGGAATTGTAAGACAAATATATAATGGTCCACAGATGAAAGTAGAGAGAATTGACAGGATGTGGGTGTTTATAGACAAGAATTATTTTATATTATTGTCAGCTACATTTCATAGTAATAAACTAGCACAAAGATTATGAAGGATCAGAATCAAGTAGTTTGAAAAATATGATCTAAATAATGAATAGTTTCCCTTGAGAAGTATTTTTCTCTTAGGTATGTCTGTGTATTTTTAATATAAACTCTGTTTATAATGCTGGAATTTCCTCTGAAACTCTTATTTCAAGCCTCCATTCATATACCAGGCTCTCCAGGGTGGCATTTATAACACCAAGACCAGAATGGCTAACAGTTTGCAATTACGCACTAAGTTCCCTGTTTCTTCATATAAATAAATGCCAATGCTTTTCAGGGAATTGTGTTGACAATAAAACAGAGTAAGGAGAAGTGTAGTGGATGATAGATGCTGTGAAAAATAGAAAAAGTAGAAAGAGGCTTGAACTTCAGGGAAGGCAGCCTTTGATTATTGTGTGAGGAAGTAATGTGTAATCTGGAACCAGAAGGTTCAGTATCCAGGTGGGAAATCAGGAAGGTAAGCTAGCTCTAGGCAGAAGGAGCAAGCTTTCGTTGCTCTCTGGACAAATAATATATAATAAATAATATAGAAATACCTGAAGTATGGGAAGAAATAGAAAAGAAATTAAATTATTTTTCATAAAAAGCCATATTTGGAACAGAGAATTTTCTATTGTTCTTGAATCAATCAGAGATAGTGTCAAAAGGTATTTTATTCTGAAGGAATAACTAGCATTGAGCATGCAAATTATCCAAAATAAACAGTTAATATTTGCAGGTCAATAAAATGATCAAACAACTCAGGAGCAAAAGTAAATCAATTCAACAACTTAATAACATTCGGCCTTTTATGTTTATTAATAAGATGAATCTGTTAACTGTCTGGAAATTAGTTAAAGACAGGAGATCATGTCTAGTCATATATTGCCCAATTTTAATGTTTTAGAAGTAAAAGTATGATAGAATTTTTTTGTGTGTGAAGAAAAGGAAGCCTTGAGGGAAAATAATTAGCCAAAAGGCATTCAAGATAGTAAAAGGTGAATAACCTTCTAGTTTCTTACCTCCATTGCAAAACCTGACTACTGCCTAGGTGAACCAACCATGCATGAATTTTATATGTGGGTTCCCATTGTCTTTGCTATGCTCATTAACTGTGCGCTTCTACATCAAGAAATGCTATGAAAAACTGGGGGAGACCAGGGAAATGGGTGAAGTTGTTTTGGGAAGGGAAGGGGAGAGGGATTCTGTAAGCATGCATGGAAATGCCATAATAAGTATCTCCTCCCCCCAAAATAAAACCTAATAGAGGGTAATAAAATATTCCCCTCCTCCCCCAAAAAAACAAACAACAACAACAACAACAACAAAAACCCTTGTTAGGTTTCTGCTTGCTTTTAACACATAAGCAAAATAAAACAAACACCAAAGCTTTGCTCCTCCCCTTACTGTTTTTGTAAAAAGCCCAGACCCCCCCCCACCCTCTTTCTTTCCCCTTCTTTCCTCCCCCACACACCAAGCAGGGAAAGCTTTGCAGCTTTAGTGCCTCATTAGGATGCTGAGGCTGACAGTAGAAGTGCCAGGTACTGTCAGTTGTGATCACAGTCACCACCCCTGAGGACAGGCATCAAGACCCCTGACACGCACCAGACCTCAGGTAGCAGCTGATTTAAGTCTCTACCAGGCCAATGTGGTGGCAAAGCTGAAGCTATGCTGCAGACTGAGAGGCAGTCATGCTCCTGCTTGATCTTGGGTTCTGTGTTGTCCAAATTGAACCTTGTCCTTTTCTATTTATCACGGTATTCTTCATGAAGCTAGGTGCTTTATTCTTCTTGCTTTAACCCCTGTCTCAGAAATGCTGACCTTGTGAAGGAAATTCTTTATCACCTTTATTTTGACATTTAATATACATTATATATATATATATATTCCAGTTGACAGAGAAATGTGTTAGGTACAGATTTAACAGATACTCAAAATTAGTCATTCCTCAAATAATTTATTCCTAATGGAGCAATTATTTTACTTTATATTGATGGAGGACAGGGAGAGGATAAATGAACTTCAATTATAGGGTGAAAAGAAAAAAAATAACTTCAAGTTAATTAATACTTGACTTCAGAATTTATTTATAAAATAAACAAGGTTATGTTTCTGTGTCCTGCCCATTCCTACCTACCACGGGATGGAATATAAGGGAACTAGGCTACATTCAGGCTCAAAGGATACAAAGTTGGGGATGACATGGAGAATTACTGTTTACAGTGGAGAGAATAAGTAAACTCTCACTTGGTTAATAAGTATCTTTTCCTTAGAATGACTACATACTTTTTCTTTGCTTTTGATTTCTAAGGTTCGTTCTATCTATCTGTCTGTCTATCTATCTATCTATCTATCTATCTATCTATCTATCTATTTATCTATCTATCTATCTATTTAATCTATCTATATTATGAGCTTTTACTGAATATACCAGTATCCTGTTGTTGCAATTAAAAGAAAATGCCCTGTCTTCTACCTACTACAGGCTGCACAGCCCCATTCTTGTTGGAAACCAAATTATCTCAACCTCAGTTTCCATTGTCAGATCTCCTCTCTGACTTTAAATTTAGTCCTTGTTTCAAAGACATTTGTGATGACACTAAACCCAGTCAAATTTTCCACAATAAGCTCTCCCTCTCAAAATCCTTATCTTGGTCACAGATGCAGTCTCTTTTGCCATGTGACCCGACAAATTCCTGATCATTGGGGCTTTGGATTTAATTACTTTGTTTAACCACAGTGACTTCCCTTCCATATTCTTTGGAAATCAATTAGTTAATGCATTCCCATAACTCCTCACTCCTCCTGTTTAGCTCCTTCATCACAGGAAACAATGTTCCCAAAGTCCTTGGACATTCTAATGAGTTTAACTCTGGCATGGTAAAAGAATAGAATTTTGGAGGAGTTGGGAACCAGAGACATTTCTGTCCTCCATGTTTGTTTTTCTCTGGAACATGCTTCTATCGCCTCCCATGCTCGTGTACTTCCTTTCCTTCTGCATCCCGAGCTTTCATGGTGCCACTATCACCTCTCTTGCTCTAGTTGTGGCAACTTCTTGACAATTAATCATCCTGGAGTTTTGTTCCCTCCTCATTATTGCACTTTGAGCTCTTTCATGACTTGTACTGTTAAAGTCTCTGTCTAAAACCCCTAGAGTAGTTTCTGTTTTACCGAGGTTTACTTGCTCCCTCCAGCAGATTCTACACAAATGAATCTGTTCAGTGAATCATCCATCATGCCTGAGCACCCACATTGCCACTGATCTTCTCTGCAAAAATGGGAAAGCAACTTTAACAAAGAGATAGAAGCAGTATATGCTAAAATTGTGTTCATACTGTTGTGCCCTGAGACGGGGTCCCCAAAGAAAACCACCCAGATAGAGCATCCGAAATGCAAAAGCAAGGTTTATTGCAGGTTACATGCCAGGCAGGGAACCTATCCACGTGCACCCCAACGCAGTGAGGCAGTGAGGTGGGGGGAGGAATTGACAGTCAGGGTTTACACAGTCTTTTTAAAGGCAAAAATCACAGGTTTACACCCATCAGGTGGTCCAGTGAGATAAGATAGGGATTAGGGAGCTTCCCAGGCTGGTGGAAACTGACAGAAAGTTCTCATGCTGGCTGGGTCCCATTCAACTGTCAAAGAGTAGTTTTATGGTTTGGGAAACAAATGCTATATAATGCTATATATGCAGTCTAATTTTGACACAAAATAGGTTAGTTCCTGGAGCTTATGGACACCTGTGGGAACAATGGCTGACTAGGGTCCAGAAGTTCCTGTTTATTCAGCCTTTGGGTCCTTGGAGATTTTTCGAATTAGAGGGTTTTTTTATTCTTTTATTCTGCTTACTGAAGGGGAATAATTGTGGGTCTGGGGGTAGTTATTTTTCATCTCTACAATACTTGGTTGTTCCTTACATATTATCCCAAGATTGCTTGTAAATCACCCACAAAATGAACACGTAGTTCAACCACTTCTACTGTAGTCCCTGGATTCTGAAAGATGGCCTGACATGACAAAGCTGTTTGGCTAAGTTTAAATGCGATAATGATCTGACCTGTTCTTCCTTAGCTTCAACAATGAAGAAGATAGGGTTCACTTTGAAGGGTAAAAAAGTTTTAAAGTAGAATGGGCTACATTTTTCTTCAACTAGTCAAATCCAAAGTAATCACTAAGATAGGTGATTTGCACTATTCTCAACGTGAAGAGAAAATGTAAGACATTTGTAAATTAATTGTATTTTTCTCCCAATCTCATTTTCTTCTTGGATTCAAGCTCATATTTTCCCTGGGGTATAGTTCACTGGTAGATTATTTACATACACACACACACACACACACACACACACACACACACACTATAAAAAACTGGTAGTCTGAAACTTTGTAATATGAGATTTTGTAAAAAAAAAAAAAACAACTTCAAAAGGATATGATTCTTCTAGTGAGTGGACCCTGTATTACTCAGATAGACTCATGGATCTCATGTTATAATTAGGATTGTCTCCAAAATTTTTATTAGCAAATTTAGCTATTAGAGCTAGGTGCAGTAGTCCATATCTGTAGTCTAACACTCAGAAACATTACCTAAACTCACAGATGCTTGACATCAGCTTCAACAACACGGTGAGACCCAGTTTAAGAAAACTAAATAAATCAGGATCATAGTAGAAGCAAACCTGTTGTCATGAAAAAAAAAAAAAAAAGATATCCTTCATTGTAAACCTTCCTCAAATTCTCACTTGTCTAAAGCAGTATAGAAAATAACCTAAACTATAGCTCATCAAATTATTGTTTTTGTTTTGTTTGTTTGATTTTTTTGTTGTTGTTGTTTTGCCAGTCCTGGGCTGGAGCTCAGGGCCTGAGCACTATCCTTGGATTTTCTCAAGGCTAGAGCTCTACCACTTGAGCCTCAGCATCACTTCTGGCTTTTTTCTATGTACGTGGTACCGAGGAATTCGTGCATGCTAGGCAAGCACTCAACCACTAGGCCAAACTCCCGGCCCTAAATTATTAAAGCCCTCTCTAGGAATAAATAATGCCTGGTATGCAAGATATTGAGATGAAGATTCATACCTTTTGCTGATTCGTAGAGACTGAATGACAATAAAGAGAAAAGGGAGGAGGAAGAAGAGAATAAGACCAAAAATGTTCACGTAAACAAATACATGAATTCAGTTATTTTACATCTCTTCCCACACCAGAATATTTGTGCTGACTATAGTACACTTTTCCCCCAAGATGTTGCATTTTATATTAATATTGAGAAAGCACTGAAATGATTTAGAAATTAAAACTTAATAAAGCAAAATACACAAATGAGGACTCTCTTAAAGAACTTTATATATCTATACTATGGGTGATGTAATCAAAAAAGGTTTCTTTGCCAACACTACATTTTGTAGATGAGTACATGGGTCCAAGAAAAGTGGGAGAGATAACCCTAGGTTTTATTACTATTATGATTATAATAAATTAAAATAGAGGATGGGACTAAAGAGTTACAAGCCCACAAAGAAAATGACACATTACAAATAACCTGACCTTGCTTGATTCGAGCAATCAAAACTAAAACAGCCATTTCTTGTGAACGCCTGAAGTGAAAATAAATAGATACTTATACTTGACTGATCCATGGCCCAATTAGCCTACCTGAACAATTAGGAATATAAAGTCACCACATTATGGAACAAATATAATGTCTGTTTTTCTGCTTATTTTCCATATGTATCCTATAGAGGCTTTCCCCTGATGTTTTCTTGGCAAAGGCCCCAACTACATCTGTTTGCTGAAAGACATTCTAAGTTTTAAATTTTCCTATGACTCAATACCACACAGTATACATTCCATATGGTGAGGAGATCTGGGCCATGCAATGCATTTCAAGGGTGTCTTTCAATAGAGTGTAAGCTCTAGAGTATATGCAGCTCTTTTACCTAGAAGCAAGAAACCTTGTGAAATCTTTGGGCAGTTGTTTCAGATAAAATAGACAAGTGGAACACATTTGAGAGGCACCAAACAAAACCAGGTTAACTGTGAATTTCTGACAAATTAACTTGACTCTTCCTAGTCACAGTTATGAATCTGGAACATAATGTCACCCTTGGGTAATGACCCTCAATTATCACACTATAGAAGAGAATAGTGTTCAGGAAACTGGCTGGGAATATTACCCTTGCTGATTGGTATAAAGGAGCTCTACAACTGGAGCAGATGGGAATGTGCAATTATCTCCCTTCAGTATTCACAATTCACAGCACTCCCCTCCTTAATCAGTTGTATTTCAAGTCTGAAGCAAGCAAGTAGAAACTGAAGGTATGCTGAAGTTACATTCAAGAACAAAAATCAAGAGAGTGACTCTGCTAGAACATTATAGGCATATAAAAAGCATTTACAAGCCAGGCACTGGTGGCTCACATCTATAATATTAGGTACTCAGGAGGCTGAGATCTGAGGATCATTATTCAAACCCATCCTGGGCAAAAAGTGCCTAAGATTTTTATCTCCAATTTACCACAAGAAAACTAGAATTAATGTTGTGACTCAAGTGGCAAAGCACTAGCCTTGAGTTGAGGATCTCAGACATAGTGTTGACCAGGACTAGAGACAGACAGGGAAAAAAAATAAAAAACCTAAATTATAAAAATAAAATTAAATTAAATGTTACTTTATTCATTTTTTTCAATAGCAGCTATTTTACTTACATGTACATATACATATAAATATGTTGATCATTTTAATGAATGCAAGTCTTAATAGAAAAATTTAGAAATGTCAATAAATCTTTTACCTGTACATTGTTAAAAATATTAATTTCATTGCAACATTTTCCATCTTTTTTTAAAATTATTTTTGGATGATGTTGAAGTTTGAATTCAGGACCTCCATCCTTGCTTCTGTGGTCTCCTATTAACCATCACATTTCTAATCCTCTGGACTTTAGCATCCTGAGTAGCTAGGATTATACAAATGAGCCACTAGTGTCTAACCAGCAATATTTTTCTGAATAAAAATCAATATAGAAGGAGGAGAAACACACTGTTTTTCCCATCTCATTTTTCTGAAGGATTCTCTGAAAGATTTCTCCATACATGGTCTTACTTCACTTTTGGGAAAGAGGAGGACATTTCCACTGTGAGAGATTCGGGAATATCCTCACAGCATGGTTGACTTAATTGTCACTCTTCTTAGGTGCCAGTTACTCTAAGAAATACATTTCCTACTACTCAGAAACAGGCTATTCTTCAGGCTTCTGTTGTCTCGGTCTACTATGGAGATGTTATATATTTGATGTCCAAGTAATGACTACTTTTCTTTGATTCAAAGTCATACTTCCTTGGACTCCAAAAGAAAAAAAAAGAGTAGTATTTCTTTTCTTACTTGTTTCGTTCTTTGCTGCTTAAATATTCAGAAACCAGACAAGGAAGAAGAAAGGGGAACTCAGGATATCTTTGAACCACAACAGTCAATATGGCATGCCAGTCACTGAAAAAGCCAATGTCAAGAATTATTAGGATGGTTGAAGGTAGGTGTCCTGGAGCCAGCAAGCTAGCCAAGTGTGCAGAATAAAATAGACTAGCTAAGTTGACAAACATCAAATCTCCCTCTGTGCTTAATAGGCTACTTTTCCTACATCTTAGCAGGCAGTGGGTATTTTCTCTGTTAAATTTTCTTATATTCAGCCTTTCAATTATATCACTCATCTTTGAATTATTCCAAGAATGTTTGGGGCTTGAACAAATGTACAAAAATTTCTTTGTGTGTAAAAAGTGATCCTGAAGTCCGTGTGGGAGAACCCTGCCATCTGCCCTTCAGCATATCTACACTCAGTGATGCAAACAGTCAGGAACCAGAGGGAGCCCAGCCCCACGTGGTTGGAGCAAGTGGGGTGTGTCTCAGGACACCATTGGCTGTCGGTCATCCCTATTTGATGACATGGCTGTGACCAATCGATCTGTATTTAGCAAGCATGTTTTGTGGAATAAAGTTAGATCTGCACAGAGTCTGGTCTCCAGAGTCTGTATTATTTGTGGGCTCCATGGCCATCTTACCTCCCACGTGGACATCTGAGAAGGACGACGACACATAAGAATATAAATCTATATGTCTTCGAAAAGTAATATATTAAAATAAAATTCAGAGCTGAATTGAATTAATTAACAGCATTGTAATGACACATATAAACTGAGAAGTCAATCAATACAAGTGGAAAATCTGGAAATAATCGTCACACATATATTAGGCTTTATGAAAGCTCTAATCTATTATATTGAGATAATTTTATAGCCACCATGACAAGAAATTATCATTTCACATCTAAATCTATATGAATCTAAGAGAAATATGAATATAATGAACAAAATGAACAACTATTTGTAAGCAATATAAAAGGTCAACAAAGAATAAATATATATATTTACTTAGCATGAAACAGCTTAAATGTAAATAAAAAATGATAATTTTAATAGAAGCAAATTTTAAAATCATGCATTTTTAAGCCAATAAAAGAACAAATTTTGAAATACTCCCATGATAAAGTTGTGGAATGTAAGACATTTGAACAATGTAGAGAGGATTGTGGAAATATAATTGGCCCAACATAATGGACAACAAATCAGCAACATGTGACAGGCACTGGTGGCTCATGCCTGTAATCCTAGCTACTCCGGAGACTGAGATCTGAGGCTCATGGTTCAAAGCCAGCCCAGGCACTAAAGAACATTAGACTCTTATCTCCAGTTAACCACCAGAAAACGAGAAGTGCTGCTCTGGCTCAAGTAGTAGAGCGCTGAAGAGCTCTAGAATTCAAGTCCAACAGTTAACACACAAAAAAATCAACAGCATGCCAACATTAAAAATACAATATTAATTTTTTTATTATTGTAATATACAGTATTTATGCTATATGACACAAAATGTATATATATAATAATTCTTAAACTTGTTTGTAAGACTAGACATATATTGAGTTTGAGCTCTGTAATATATGTTTTTGTTTTATGTTTTGTCTGTGTATGTGTGTGTGTGTGTGTGTGTGTGTGTGTGTGTGTGTATGTGTATACAGTTACTGAGATTTTACCTCAGGGTTTTATACTCTCACTTGGCTTTATCCTTAAGGATGACACTTGACAATTTGAGCCATACCTCTACTTCTGGATTTTGCTGGCTAATTGACAAAGTCTCATAGATTTGTCTAGTTTGGCTGGCTTTGAATAGTGATCCTCAGATCTCAGACTCCCATGCCCTGCTCTGTGATTGATTGACTGATTGATTTAGTGGGTTATGGGGCTTGAACTCTTGGTCTGGGAGCTGTCCCTGAGCTCTTTGGCTCAAGGTTAATGCCTTCCTCTTCAGCTAAGCCCCACTTCCTTTTTTTCTAGAAGTTAATTGAAGATAAGAGTCTCAGAGGAGAAAACAAGATGATTGGGATGGGGTGAGGGGCAGGAAATGGGGACAAAAACATGAGAAGGGGTATCAATGTATGAGAAGTAAAGCACCTACTATCTGGCGAATGTAACTGTTACCCTTCTACACATGACTCTGACAATAAAGTAATAATAATAATAATGATAATGATAATAATAATAATAATAGAGTTTCAGGTCCTTTTGTTCCCTGGGTTGGCTTTGAACCTTGATCCTCAGATCTTAGCCTCCTGAGTAGGTAGGATTACAGGTGTGAGCCACCATACCCAGCTGTAAATTTTTTTTTTTGGTGGATCATGGGGCTTGAACTTGGCCTGGGTGCTGTCCCTGAGCTCTTCAGCTCAAGGATACCACCCTACCCTAGAGCCACAGTCCTACTTACCGTTTTCTAGAGGTTAATTGTTCTGGAAGTCTAGATTCTCATAATCATTAAAGTATTGGTTATACTGTATCTTTAAAGATGTATTCTATTAAATATTTACATTACAGTATGTTCTGAAAAATGAGGGATCCCAAAGTAGAATAACATATAAGATTATATGAACAGTTGGTTGACTGAACAGAAATATAACCATATTATAATCTATTAATATTATATTAATATTAATATAATAATATTTACTTTCATCTTTTCTAACATTATCTGTCTAGGAAAGGCTGCACAAATCTGTGTGTGTGTGTACATTTCCTGTAAGACTTCAGTGGAAATAATATATATAATAATTGAGATCGATAGAGAATGGGTGGACCCAGAAGCACTAGTATTTAGCGAATGGAGAGGGTCTGGGGCAGCATCCAGGAGGCAGAGCAGTTGCAGCAGAGTGGGGAAGGGAGGATCTAGAGCATGAAAAGGACATGAGCAAATGGACTCCAGGATTTGGAACAAGAGGTTCATCTTTGTGATTGTTGTCCTTAATGTACTATGTGAAGTTATTTCTTTTCTCTTTTTTCCCCTTTTATGGTTTAACTCATGTTGTTACTCTATTTGACTTTGGTACCTGATATATTGTATATATGTTGATTTGTTTGTTTTAAATAGGAAAGGTAAGGGAAAAACAAGATGAGTGGGAGGGGGTGGAGGGAAGGAAAATGGCAAAAAAACATGGGAAGGGGTATCAATGCTCAAGAAGTACTGTACCCATTACAGTAACTGTGTCACTGGAATCCCTCTTAACATCACCCTGACAATAAAACACAAAAAAAAAGAAAGAGAAAAGAACATGAACAAATCTTAGGCTATGTAGAGAGGGAAGGAAAGGAAAACAGAGAGGAGAGAGGAGAGAGATGAAGAAGAAAATAACTCTTTTCTAACATTACGTATTTATCTAGGTAGATTAGAACTGTGACCCGCATATGAAGCACAGACACACAGAAATAGTAGGCAACATTATTTAGGGGAATCAAAGCATGTCTAAACTGCTCTGTAAGTGGATCCTGAAACTGTCCCTTGCCACTGTGAGGTTCTGAAAAAATTGCTGAGCCTGGGACAAACATTAAGCTTGTCTAACTGTGGCTCTGATCCTCACAGTAGCAGCAACATAACTGGACTTTTTCATTTGATTAAGGTCATAGATTCACAGATAGTTTGGGAAGGAAGATACAGTAATGATGATCACTTTTAAGCCTTTACTTTTATGAAACTAAAGATACAAAAAAGACAAAATAGATAAATGTTTGTCTAAGGGCACTCAATGACCTCATTATTGGTGCTGTATCTGGCTAAAAATGAAAGTTTGATGGTTCACACCTGTAATTCTCTCTTGTCTGGAGGCTAAAAGTTGGAAGACTCAGGTTTAATCACCATCCATGGAAAAAGTTCATGAGAGTCCGTCTCCAAAATAATCAGCAAAAAGCCAGGCTGGAGGTGTGACTCAAGAGGTAGAGTACCAGCTACAAGCATGCAAGTCAAGGGAGTAGGAGATTCTGCCTCAGTTCAAACTTGGAAAGAACACACACACACACACACACACACACACACACACACACACACACACACGAAAGTATAAAATCATTGAAGTGTGGGGTCAAATATAGAATCTGCCTTCTCATTAGCCAAGTAAGCATAGTCAAATTCGCTTCAGGAATTTTTCCTTAAGCAACTTTTTCAGAAGCAATGAGTGAGATTAAATGAGTAGATTTGGACAGCATATTCCTAGCAGGCAGTGAACAATAGATAGCAGCTGGTAGAAATAGTAATTACTATAACACCAAAGAAAGTAACCATAAAAACTGCAAATGCTACTTGAAAAGCCACAGGTCCTATATTTTGTTTCTTTCCTCCTTTTGTTCGAGTCACAACTTGTATTAGTCAGAGTTCTCTAGAGAAACAATCAAAATGATGCATGTGTTCAGATACAAAAATAAATTGATATTTTTATCTATATGAAAACACTTATTGTATGGAGTTGCTCATATGATTATGGCATCTGATGAAGCTACAGAATTAAGCTATTTCAGTATAAACTAGTATATAACTCAACCAAATATCAGCATTCGTAAGAATTATCATCTCTGGAAAGTCAGAGTCAATGATATAGTTCCAATCCAAGCCCTAAGTCTTGATCCATTAGACTGGAAAGCCTGGAAGCTTAAGTTATCATTTGAGTTGAAGGTCAGTAAAAGCTGTTGTTTCTGTTTACAAGCACAAGCACACAGCTTTTGTGATTCTTCTAATCAGTCATTTTTCTCAACCTGCCAAATCTCATTCACATTAAGAGTGCTCTTTCCACTCTGTATACTACCAGCGTCAATATTTATGCCCCCACTTCCCATCCAAAGGAAACTTCTACTATTGTAAGGTTTGGGTCAATGTCTGGGTCTCCTTGGCTCACTCGCATTGACAGAAGCAAAATATCCCATCACTTGGGAGCTTGTGAATAGTTATTTTATTTTTTATCTTTTTCCAGTATTTTGTCTTGACCTCAAGCTCTCACACGCTTGCTGGGCCTTTTTCTTGCTAACAGGTGGTGCTCTACCATTTGAATCACGACTCTTGTTCTGGCTTTTTGCTGGTTGATTATAATAAGAATTTCATGGATTTGGTTGTGTAGGCTGGTTGTGATTCTCATTCATCAGAGCTGTTTCCTGAGTACCTAGGATTACAGGCATGAGTTGAACTACACTCCTCAGGTCTCAGCTTGCTGAGTGGTAAGGTTTATAGGAATGAGCTATTCATGCTCAACACCTCTGAATTTATAAGTAAAGAAAATGGTGATTGTTTTCTTTGCATCAGACAAATCACAAACAATTTTGTTGCTATTCTTTCTTCCCATTCATGTATGTACTACATGAAAGCTACTGCTAATCTTGGTTTTAAATCTTGTGACCCCTGGATTCAGTGTTTGTGGAACAAAGGGGAAAGGGGCTTTTAAAGGATTTGAGAATAGTTTGTAGTAACCAGAAAAAGGATAACTTGGGAGTATTTTCTAGGTTTTCCATAAGCTATAGAAAATAATCATTGAATTTGATCAAAGCACAAAAGATAATTTCCTCCTCTCTCCAAGCTGGTTATAAAAGCAAAGGAAATTCATTGTAGCACACTGCATGCAGACAAGTCTATAGTGCAGAATGCCTGTCACATGAACCGTTATCTCCAAATTACAATCATTTTCATTGTGTTAATCCAACATGATTTCCTTAAGTTTTTCTCCTAAACCTTTATACTACAGTTCATACTTAACAAATGGTATTTCATTGCTAAAAAAAGTATGCAAGTTGGGCCAAGAATTTGGCCTACTGTTAAGAGTGCTTGCCTAGTAAACATGAAGCTCTGGGTTTGAAGCCATGGTATCACATACACAGAAAACTCTGGAAATGAAGACCGGGGTTCGATTCCTCAGTACCACATACATAGAAAAAAGCTGGAAGTGGTGTTGAGGCTCAAGTGGTAGAGCCCTAGCCTTGAGAAAGTCCAAGGACAATGCTCACGCCCTGAGCTCAAGCCCAAGACTGGCAAAAAAAAAAAAAACCAACAAAAACAAAACAAAACTATGCAAATTATAATGTTTTGTACATGTGAGTAGCTACTTCTTGCATTCACTATGAATTTCATTCAGACCCTGAGAATAATAATTTATTTTGGAAAATGAATAAAGAGATATGCACAAGCTTAACATTAATATTTCAAAAAGTTATGCCTTAATTACAACCAGATCACTTCTACATTCTCATATGTGTCTGCAGTGGGTTTTCATCAAGTGAAACGTGAGAAGGTTTTGGAATCGATCCCTGTGAGTCAATTATTATAAGTGATGACCTTTGTAATCTCTCATCTGGAAGTCCCAAACACATCTTGCTTTTGACAGGTAGATCCCTGTGAGACTCTACCAGCAGGGGGAGGCTCAAGGCTGGAACAGAATAAACTGTACTCCTTTATGCTGCACCCAGAAATGCTTCCTCATTTCAACAGCATCCCATGAATTCTCCCCTCTTAGAGGAAGAGCTCAGCTTGCTGTTTTTCCAGCTCTGGCATTTCAACCTCTCTATACTCATCTCAGTGCCTGGAAGCAGCATTTCCATCTTGAGTCTGAAAGTTGGCGCTTGCCTTGGGGATGCTTGGAGTGCTTCCATCTTCATGTTTTGTTGTTTTCTGCTGGCTTTTTCAGCAACCTAACAATAAATATACCCAGTCAATAATTTTTCATATTGAAAAAAAAATCTTCCCCTTAACTGGGGAAATCAACAAAAACCTAGTGTTTGTCTCCTCACTGGATCCTGTCTAGTACCATTTGAACTCATGAGTGGGTAAAAAGAAAAAAAAATCCTAAACCCTTCCTGAAAGAGAGATAGCTTTTAATGGAAGAACTATATTTCAGCAATTGCACGAGACATATAAATATGGATTCAAATGAATAATCACAGGAAAAGGGGACTGCTACCTCTTTAAAATCATCTTGAAGAAATGAATTTCTATCCATGCCTAACTCTGCCTTGGCTTTCATTTCTATTGAAGGAGTCTTTATTTATCTAATCCTTCAACTTTTATAACCATATATTAAGTACTGAAACAGAATCTAAAACTAACAAATATTTAATACATGTTCTTGATAATGATCAATCACTAGACTACGAAAGAGTCTGCTTGTTCTCATGCCATGGGACAAACCTATCTCTTCACTCTGTATCCCTGCCATCCATTTAAGGTTCACCCACATTTTCCTGAATGACCGAATAAACTATTGAATAATGATTTCTTGAAAACCTGACATTAGACAATCTCATTTCCTGCTTAGTTTTCCTTCATTACACTAATTCTGAGTTGATACATTTTTAGGAGAAAATTTTATGGATTTTTATTTGGAGAGAGACTAAAACCAGCTGGGCATGTACCACGAAAAGATGAAAATCTTTGTCCTGAAGATGGTCAATGAAGATAAAAAAAAAACTAATGATTTCAGATGAGACACACTGTTAGGTTCACTGTTCTCAAGAGAGAGCATAGAAAATAAAGAAGCTGGATGTCTCTGGAATGGTTTAGAATTATTTCTGAATCTAGAAGTTCATATTAGATGAAATTTTGTCATAAAGGAGAGTAAATGCAAAGAGATCAAGGGTTGGGAGTAGGGCTAGTGGTTGAGTGTTTGCCTAGCATGCACCAAGACCTGAGTTCAATTCCTCAGTACCACATACATAGAAAAGCTGGAAGTGGTGCTGTTGCTCAAGTGATAGAGCACTAGCTTTGAGAAGCACTCAAGGACAGTGCTCAAGCCCTGAGTTCCAGCTCCAGTACTGGCAAAAAAAGAAAAAGAAAGAGAGAGAGAGAGAGAGAGAGAGAGAGAGAGAGAGAGAGAGAGAGAGAGAGAGAGAGAGAGAGAGAGAGAGAGAGATCAAGCTGTGAGCAGAATGGCTAAGCTGGCAACAAGTAAAACAAAGTGAAGGCAAAAATGACAGGGAGAAAAAAATAATATGGCCATAAATTAGGGGATGCAGTTTATATCAAGAATCTAGAGAATATAGGTAACTTTAAAGGTGTAGAAAAGTTCTGGGTCTGAAGAACTTGACCAAAGTAAATTCTATCTGTGAAGACTTTTGGAAAATCTAGAATGACAGCAAAAATTTTCAGGATAAGCACTTCAACATTCAGGCTAACAAAAAAGAAAAACTAGTAGAAAGTTAAGAGCAACATCTAAATGCTGATAGGAAAAGTATTTTCTGGTAATCCTACTTAGGAATCCAAGATGAGGAGGGCCATAGTTTGAAGCTAGTCCAGGCAGAAATGTTCATAAGAAGGCTTTTTGGCACATAGCTGCGTACAGTGAGTGATATGATCTTGTCATGCCAGGCTGCATGAGAGGCTGAAATTGGAAGGATTGTAGTGTTAACCAAGCAAGGCAGAAAAGCCCATGCATCTTTGTTTCCTTGAAGCGAAAATGGATAAGCTGGCACACATCTGTGATCCTACTGACACTGGAAAACCTATAGATAGGAGGATATTTCACTGTTTAGGTGAATGCTAGGGGTGTGACTTAGTGGTATCATATCATCTTCATAAGATGGTGGTCCTTAGTTCAAACTCACAGTATGGTCAAAAATAAAAATGAAAGTGATCTGAAAACAAAACACTAGCATAATATTAAAATTAACATTGTAACCTATTGTGACCTTAATAGATGACCAAAAATAGCTTATAAAATCATTGTCATTTTATATATTTCCATTATATATATTTATATAATTAGTCCCCACATGGATATTTTATTATGTTTATTGGAGAAGTCAAGCAGAAAAGGCACAATTTGAGTTGTTTTCTAAATGGCCTCAGTTTTAACCTAGAATATTGTTGTATATAATAGATCTATCTGTAGATTTCAATTTCTTCCATTTTAATCTGACAGTAGTGTGGGAACCACATTTCCTCCTAAGAAGGATAACATGAAAAGAACATGCCATAGGATCATCACCCAGGAACAGCTTGTAAATATTGAACAGAACTTTAAAGTTATTTTAATCTTATTATACATTTAATTTAGTATCATCTTTCTAAATATGTCTGGGCAGAAGTTTTCTAGTTATTGTTTATTCTCCACTGGCAATAATGACATAATTCATGAGTGGTCACCCAAAACTTACCAATTGAAAGTATTTATATAATACGTTCCCCTAGTTTGTTGCCAAATTTTCTTCCAGAAAGTTATATCACATGGTGCTAAACACACTATTTTAAGAAATAGTATTTCTAAAATTATATTTAAGTAATTTCTTTCCTCCCTGAAATATAAAATCATCACCTTCTTTTCCAGTAGGTGGGAATTTTTCATCAATAAATCTATTCTGAGGATCATTCTAGGAATAACTAATTGTTATGTCCAATAATTTTGACTTATTTCATAATGAGCTCTATCTCCCCTTGTTTATTCTCTGAATATACTAAGATAAGGACATCACTCACTTTTTCAGACTCACCTTTGAACTTGTACTAACTGACTTAAATTTACTTTTTTTTTTTTTTTTTTTTTTTTTTTTGCCAGTCCTGGGCTTAAGCTCAGGGCCTGAGCACTGTCCTTGGACTTTCTCAAGGCTAGAGCTCTACCACTTGAGCCTCAGCACCACTTCCGGCTTTTTTCTGTTTATGTGGTACCAAGGAATCGAACCTGGGTCTTCATGCATGCTAGGCAAGCACTCTACCACTAGACCAAACTCCTGGCCCTTAAATTTACTTCTTAAAGTCACACATCCTGCTGATCATTCTGCTCTCATTTCCTTTCCTTTCTTCTATGGTAGCCTGACATCTAATTGGGAAAAATAAATCACACCCTGCCACTCCTCAAGTTTTCTGTCCTTTCAATTTAGAAATGTCTTGAGGTGTTTCTTAAAGATGATTTGAACATTTAGAGAAGGCCATATATGAATGGTTCATGAGACATGATGCCTATGGATGAAGGCTGTCCTGTATTGGGTGTCAGGACAGCTTTAAAAGATGCTTATTTATTAAAAGTGTACACAAGTTTAAAGTGAGAACACCAACAATACATGGTTCAGAATTTCAGAGCTATGTAGAGCAAAGCTACTACTATTCCAAGTCTGAAGAGTAGCATAATGAAGCAGTTACTGACCTGCAGTGTTAAGACTTGGACATTCAGCAAAGGGACTCCTCATAGTAAATAGGACCTCTGGTGGAAGCATTCACTCACTGCAGCCTGTAAGTAAGGAGTTGTAGGATACCCCCTGATCTCACATTCATCTCAACCATCAGTTACTCACCCATACCATCTTTGAAATAAGAAAAGTAACTTAGTAATGAAGGCTTTATGTTCAGATCCCAGAGAATATAGCGCAGGATGAAGAAATATAGAGTGGTCCAAAGAAGCACTTGTATGATACAGAGCGTGGTACCAGAAATGCATGGATGGGTAAGTCTAATATACAGAGATGAAACGGACAAGGCCAGTTAGAAATATCAACTAAAAGTAAACTACATTATCCAATGGTCTTCTTGCTTAAACACCCTGATGAGACACTACCATTTAGTAATATTTTCATCTTAGTGAAAGTATCAATCGCTATGGCAGCATTCCATCCAAAATCTACTTGGACCTGAAACCTACCTGCCTTATACATTAAAAGAACTAAGCCAGAGTAACCATATTTAAATAAATATCTAGAGAACAGCCTAGGTTGTTGGGACACACTGACACAGGAAACAAAACAAAAGCAGCTAAGCCATCAGAATCTTTGTATATTATCCTGCAAGAGAAAAGAAACTAGGGACACCAAAACAAAACATTGAATTTATAGCAAGTTTTCAGTCTTCACTGAACAGGACTGTATCAAGATATAAAAAATATCACTGTGGCAAGAGGAACACTAAAAACTCCCAAAACTCATGTCTCACTAATTGGGGGTGGAAGAAAAAGGAAATGAAAGCTGCTATATTTACCTTACCTATTAAAATGGGGTTCAGGTAATACTTTCTTGAGGCTGGTTTCAAACCACAATCCTCCTGATCTCTACCTCCCATGTAGTTGTGTTTATCGGTGTGAGACTCTCGGTTCTCTCCTCAGCTTCTTTGCCTATGTTTGTTGCAAAGGCTAAATTGGGATTTACTATGATAGAATGTTCAATGATTTATCCGGTAAAATTTTTGCTTTCAACCAACAGTGCTCTAAACCCGTGATTTTTAGCTGGAGAATCTATCAAAATCTGCATTTATGTTTATATTTATGTTACATAAAAGTGTGTTGAAGCATGACTGTCACAAATCAAAAGCCTTGATGTCTGCTCTGAAGGTTTTCTAGACACTTCAGTATATGAATTGCAAATGGAGCAAACCCAAAGTAGAGGAAAGACTGTAGCTTGTTGAATCTGATTTAAAGGTCTTAATGCTGAACTACTTTATAACATGATGGAGACAGAATTCCAGGATGGAATCTCACCTCCACATCTCCATTGGTCTTATGTATGACAGAAATCATTTCTCCTTTCTTGTACATACTTCCCTTATTTGTAAAATAAACCAATGGAATTTTCATGCTGTGTAGTCTCAATGTCTGGATTATGGCTTCATTGTCATTGTCAGGTTACTTCTAAAGATCCATTCAGTATTGCATTCACTTCATATTTTTATTAAATCCAAATGTTTCTAAAAGTCATATTAATCTTTAAAGTTCTATCACATCAATAGTCCCGTTTTCCTTTAGAGTCCTATTATATGCATGCATTCTCTTTGAGAAATTTTATTTACATACAGTAGGAGTTAATCATTTTAATTTGTATATGTATGTTTTGGCCAAAGTCTGCTGTCACAGTATTACCACAAATTTTTTGAAATGCATACCATTTCTAAAATGATCAACCTCTACAGTGGCCATGGAAGCCACTGTCAGATGTTGCATACTTTGCATAGATTTCAGAATGCCATATAAATGAGACTATAGTAGATTGTCATTTAGCTCTGTCTTTTCTTACTTGGCATAAAACATTTGAGATTTATCAATGTTACAAAAATATAGTCACAGTTATAGCTGAAATTTATTATACTTGTAATCATAGTTAATTATTTTTGTGGGGCTCTAATTACATGTGTTTTAGATGGCTTTATAATGCCTCATAACTTCAATTCTGATTGGTTCCTGCGCTAATAGATTTGTCTCCTTTATTTTCAATTTTGGATAGTTTCTACTAGTGTAAATTCAAGTTTATTGATTTCTTTTTTAGTCCTATCTGGTTTACTTGTACATTACAAAAAAATCAATTTTCATATATGATATATGGACTTATGTATTTATGTTTTATTTAGAGCTTCCAACTTGCTGCTAATTTTCTCAGTTGTCTATACATAATATTCTCTGCCATTTCCAGTAAAGTTATTCAAAGTTATTAACCATAGTTGATATAAAGACCCTCTCTGGAAATAATAGCATTTGTGCTTTATGTTAATCTAAGTCTACTGACTGTCTACCTGTTACAATTAATTGCTTTTTTAACACACCTTTTAACACTTTCTCCATTAGTGTAAAAAAAAATCCAAAACATCCAAATTTCAGCCCTTTCCTCTGGCCTATTAGTTTGTGAACAATGACATCATTCTGCAATCAAATGCAGAAGCACACCTTTATTTATGACAGGGATTTTTCTTCCTATAATGAAAGGCACTGTCAAGAAAAAGATGCTTGTTGGTTATGGATGGCTTCATCTGGCACTGATTAAAATTGCATATGACAAAATAAATGATCAGTATCAAGGGCTCCTACAAAGATAACTCTAGAGCTTGGATATACCAGTTTTTGAAGTCATGTGAGTTGATATGCACATCTGATGTAGAAATAAATGTTAGTGCATTGTAGGAATAACAACTGTAGTCACAGGTGTTTCTGTTTTTCCTATAGGCATAGTACCCTGTGCTTTAACATAAAGTCTGATTACAGGTCAGTCTTTTCAAATATCTTCACACATGGCAGGTGATATTCATGTGTCCACTCTCATGTATAAGCTTATGGTTATCCATTGTTTCAGGGTTCATCACTACCTGTCTCATTACACAAGTGAGGAGTTGACCTGAGTGATAAGGGTCTCACTAAATACTGTCATTTTCATAAAACAAGATAACTAGTAGAAACAAATATACTTCAGGAGAAAGAAAGATTGTTAGTCCAATAAAGTAACTATATGTGCTGAAATTTCAGCATATGAAGTATTATCTGCATTTTCTGACCTTCAAGAATGTGAGTTATACAAACTATTCACTTGTAAATACCAATGGTACTTTTTTATATAATTTTCACACTTACAAAGTTAGCTTTTGAATATTGAAGACCATAGTCTCAATGAGAATATTGTTTTATTGTTTGTTTTTTTTCCCCCTTTCTTCTTCTGGCCTCTATTCTCTTTGGTAAGGTGTCACTAGGTACAAAGAAAGCACTAGTACAATTTGTGTTTTCATGCTAAACCACTCTTCATTCCCCACGCATTCCCTTGAATAGATGGGTTAAGGGAAAAAAGGTAACATCTAATAACTCTACTGGATTTTGGAAATTATTGTTTCTCTTCAAAATCCTATGTTCTTTGCATCACCAATAAATTGGAAATCACACATGAAAAACATAAAAAATAAGAAAAATTTGAAAAGTTTGGCACTATAGAATTAAAACTGGAATGCTGACCATCGTCAGAGAATAAATCAGTTAGAATCTTACTACAGATTCAAGCAGAATGAATCTCTTGCATTTATTTAAGTTTTTGTTACATTGAAAGTAACATTTTTGAGACTACCAGAAATGATTATCAAATCACAGATAATGATTATTTAACAGGCTGGATTATGTAATATAAACTATAAAATGCATTTTGTAGAATAATTTTACGGAACACTGAAGAGCTTAAAAAGCACCCCCATTCTGAAGCAGCAACTGTCTTGTTGTTTATGTAAAGTGTGAGTGACCCAAAAGTGCACCTAAATTAAAGAAACAGAATTGTGGTGCCATTAAGTCCTAGGAACTGACCTGTCTGTGTTAAAATTAATCAATTAATTCAAGGGATGGCATTTGTTTTCTAAAACCATAAAACTACCCTTAGGCAGCTAATTAGGACTCTGCTGGTATAGGAATCCCCTTTAGCTCCAACTGCCCTGAACTGTCCCTAACCCCTACCTTATTCCAATAGCTGATTGCTGTGTTAATGTAAATCTGTAGTCTTTGCCTTTATTTTTTTGAAAAAATTAATAACATTTTATTATGATCCATTCATTTACAAGGAGGTTTCATTTTGACAATTCTATATCTGTATATATAATATACCTTGATCACATTCACCCTTCTGTCACTCTCCTTCATCCTTTCTTCCCCTTCCCAAAGCAGTTTCAGCAGGCTTCAAGGAAAATGAAATTATGTCCTTTTGCAAGTGATGAATGGAATTGAAGATCAGTATGTTATGTCAGGTTGAGAAGGACATATTATCTCTCTAGGCCTAAAAGGTGAACACACACACACACACACACACACACACACACACACACACACACACATAATGGTGCGACTGAGGGGACTGGGGAAAGAAAGAATTTTTGAATGTGAACAATGAGGAAATACATAGGATGTATGGATGAAAATACCAAAATGGAGTTGGATTAAAGTATGAATGAAGTATGTACAATAGTGAAACTCACTTGAACAACTAGGATATGCAAAACAAAAGGAATGATAGGCATGGGGAAATAGGGTTGGAGTATTAGTGGGAAGTTGGATAAGGATGAGTATGGTCAAAATACTTTGTGTATATATGTGAAAATGGAACAGTGAAAATGCTTCCACCAAAAGTTCAAAGAAACATTTTTTTAGATTTGTGACTCATGCCCAAGTATCAATAATTTAGACCTGATGACTTCGATTATTCAGGCTTGTACATGTCTGAGATACTGGTTTTATTAACAAATTAAAATTTTCAGTGCATGTATAGTAAATACTAGTCTTTGCCTTTAAAAGCCCTGTAGAAAAGCTGTTCGGGGCTTCTCCTAGGCTCCCACTGTATGGGAGTGTAGGACAAAGCCTGGAGCTACCCCGCCTGAATAAAGCCTTGTTTTTGCATTTCGGAATGTCTGACTCTCAGTGGTCTCTTGGTGGTCGTCCTGAGACTTGGGCATAACACACGAACCAATACTTGTTTTTTTTTTTAATTTTGCCTCTTATATTGTACATAGCATTTCCTCAAAGATTATTAATCTGTGACTTACAAGAAGGGTCTGAGATCGATGATGTCATTATATGAAGGTGTAGCTTAGTAGACCAGTCTTTCATTTCTCCTTCATCTCAATTCATTTACAGATTATAACTTGGATGCATAGCTGAGAACTAATTTTTCTACCTTCGTCATGCTTGCATAATTCTGGGAAAGCTTTAGGGCTATCAAGTTGTTCATCAGGCTACAGTATTTCATGGGAAAGTTCTATAATGAGCAGAGTGCTGATAAGGTCTCTGCCTGGGCAACAAATGCTGGATGGTTTAACTGACACTGGTTTCAATCACATCCAACCTATTCTTTTAGGAACAAGAAACCTCCTCTACATAGATACCTTTTTCTCTCCTCTTCTGAGTTTTCATTGAAGTGTGATTTATAGGGAACTGATCAATGAAAAGTGGAATGCTGAGTAGGGAGAGTAAAGTCTAAAAGGATCCAGAGAATTTCTCATTTAAACAAACTGATGCAAGCATTGCAGTCAGGTCATCTCACTCAAAAACGAATTGAAATCACTGTAATATTTTTGTTAATTTTCTAGCAATGAAAAGTTAAATGAGAATAAAAGTCATTTCTTCTCATTGGGGGAAACTATTTCCAGAAACTTTCAACATGCCAAAATTCACAAACACATATATTTCTCATAAAATATGTTGTATCAATACGATGTAGATATTATTTAAATAATTCATGCGCCGTACTGCTTAGGGAATAAAGTCAATAAGAAGTGAGTCCATTTTTAGCACAGGCTTATTTTTTTCATATAGTTTTGATATGTGATGAGTCTTCAGATGTGGAACCTACAGAAGGATCATGTGTATTTGTGTCTGTATTTTAGTTCGCATATATTTTGTATAATTGCATTGGTGTTATGGCCAAGTATAGTATATAATAAAACTTGATAAATAATACTTTTTTCATGGCTTGATTTTTTTCCCTTTTTGCCTGAAATAGTCTATTAAAGAAGGTTAGTGGATGTGTGGCACATGATTAAAGCTTCCAAGAGCAACTTGTTTGACTTGTGGTTACAAACACAGGACTTCCACTACTGATCTGAATGAAATCATAAACTCCTACATAAAATTTGAGATAATATGAAAAGTAATTAGGAGGTGAAAGTTTAATAGGCTTGCAAACAAAATTAGATCTTCAAAATCCTTCATTGCACAAGAATTCTTGCTGTGTCTCACAGGATAGAGTCTCAAAAAATGCTTCTCCTTCCCTTCCTTTCAGTATCTGAAGTTGATTTGTAAAGATGACTTTGTAATTATTTGACCTTAAGAAAAAAAATTCCGGCAAAATATTTGGTTCAAATATTTGATTTGTGTTAAAATCACAGTAAACTGAGCAAGCCCCGGGGGGTCAGCACATGATAGGAATGATAGAAAGCTTTTGTCCATAAAAGATGTCATCCATTGTTATAATGGTAGCATTTGGAGATGTATTGGAGGCAAACATTGGGGCTAAGCAAAGGGCCTCAGTCGGTGGTCCAAAAATCATTGCTTCATTTTTGCTTCACAGGCTAAACATTGCAGACCAATGTCGAGCTTAAGGGGTTAGATGTAGCATATTTGGTGACAGAACACATGCAGGTGAACAAGGCATTATAAATGTGCCTTCTGACATGTCCAGGCTCACAGTCAAAGCAACTCCATGAGAGCTCTCCCTGAGACCTTGAGTCATTTTCACAGGAAAGGAGCACAGCATTCCAGAAGAGGAGGCTGAACAGAAGAGGATACTCTGAACAAAATGGTAGAAATCAAAACAACGGAATAAGAACAAATTTACATAGAATATTCCCAAATAAATTTTTCTTTTTAAAGAAGAGGAAACTTTCTGAGGTATTGAAATTACAGGACTTATGATGTTACCATGAATTCTCAATTAGAGATAATTAACTCTCGTGTCAATTAATCAAATCGTCACTTCTTATCTATTGAGTAAAATATAACCAAGTTCACCTAGTTTCTAGTGTCTTACTTATAAAAGGTAACCTACGGGCCGGGAGTTTGGCCTAGTGGTTAAAGTGCTTGCCTAGCATGCATGAAGACCCGGGTTCGATTCCTTGGTACAACATACATAGAAAAAAGCCGGAAGTGGTGCTGAGGCTCAAGTGGTAGAGCTCTAGCCTTGAGAAAGTCCAAGGACAGTGCTCAGGCCCTGAGCTCAAGCCCAGGACTGGCAAAAAAAAAAAAAAAAAAAAAGGTAACCTACAAAATGTCCTCCTATGTTATTGCCTAACATAGAGTTCAGTCACTGGCATTCTTCATGAGAAAGGGAGAATTGAACTTTGGATGGTGGAGAGCCCTAGTCATGAACATGAGAGCTGCCCACATCACATGCTAGTCATCTGTCAGTCATTCATGACAAAGACTAGCCGTGACAGCAAATTCTTGCTTTAAAAGAAGCAAATTGAGAAGACTGCCTTGTGGTCAGCTTTACTGGTAAAGAAAAACTAGGCAGATGATGATGATGATGATGATGATGATGATAATAATAATAATAATAATAATAAAAGAACCCTTGTTATTCTAGGCCTGAGATGTACCAGTCTTTTTCTGGTTTGTCCATGATGATGGATACTTCATGAATAATGAGACAAAATAGTTATCTTTTTAGAAATACTTGTTTCAAGTAATTTCTCCCATCTGCTGTGATTTTAATCAATGCCACCCAAATCATCCATAAGCAATAATAAAACATCTTTTCTGACATTGCCTTTGACCAAAAGAAAGAGAAATGGTAGCCATTGTGAATCATGTTTTTCTGAATTTGATGACAGCATGATCTTATTGTTCAGAAATAGACTGGATTTTTTTTTCTCTTGAGCTCATTTACACCACAAAGATAAATATTTAGAGGAAAGATTTCTTTCAAAGGAAAAAGAGAAAAATTTATCTCAGAAAGGAGGAACATTTTTACACTGATAATACAATTTATAAAATTTCCATATTAATAAAAGCCTGGGCAGAATGCATGAGTACACTTAGGTCATGAAGAAAACACTTTGGCCAACACATTAGAGAGAAAGTAACTTTTTAGTGCACTAAATGTTACCCTGCTGACCTGAAAGAGTGATTTCTAACTTTGAAGATTTAAATTTTTCTAAATAAGGTGGCTATAAATGAATGATTTCTGGTAATGCAACACCCCATATTTTTCTTTTTCTATTTAGTATCGGAGTCTAGGAAAGTCTCTCAAGTTAAGCACCTTCATTTCTCACACAATTTTTGTAGAATCATTTTGAAATGAACTCAAATAGGTGACCAAATTGTTTGACTACATCTTAATTTTATGATCATTTACTTTTAGACGTTACATTTCCTGTATCTCAAGGCTAGAGATGAGTTCCATTAATTCAAACACTTGTATTATGAATGGTTAAGCAAAATGAGTATTCAAAGAGAAACTGGAATGTGGAATGCAAAAATCACTGACATAGCTCATTATTTAAAAATTAATTGAGATTTATGACTATTGTTTTGAAAGTTTCAATCACCTATGGCCACCTAATCTTTGATAAGGGAGCCAAAAAAAAAAAAAAACCCAGGATGGATGAAAGCCAGCCTCTTCAACAAATGGTGCTGGCAGAATTGGTTAAGCATCTGTAGAAAACTAAAGTTGGGACCTTCTATGTCACCCTGAACCAAAATAAAAAGACATTGATGTAAAAGCAGATACCCTGAAAACTTTACAAGAAGCAATAGGAGATACACTAGGTCTTCTTGGCACAGGTTGAAATTTTCTTAATAAAGACAGAGAAGCACAACAAATCAACAAAAGTTTGGACAAATGGGATTGCATTAAACTGCAGAGCTTCTGTATGGCAAAGGACATAGTTAGCAAGTTAAATAGAAAGCCCAGAGAGTGGTAGAAAATCTTCAATAACCATACAACGACAAGGGCCTCATATCCAAAATATACCTACAGATCAAAACAAAATCTTCAAAGAAACAATCATCCCATTAAAAGGTGGGTAAAGACTTAAGGAAAGATTTCTCTGAAGAGAAGATAAGACTGGCTGTAAACACATGAAGAAATGGTTGATATTTCTGGCCATAAAAGAAATGCAAATCAAAACAACTTTGAGATTCCATCTCACTCCAGTTAGACTGGCCATTTTCAAGAAATCTAATAATAACAGATGCTGACAGGAATGTGGCCAGGAGGGATCCCTACTACACTATTGGTGGGAGTATAAAATCATTCAACCACTATGGAAAGCAGTATGGTGATACCTCAGAAGGCTAATAATAGGGCTTCCCTATGACCCAGAAATCCCATTTACCCAAATGTCCAGTAACCAGGACATACTAAAGCTACTAGCATAATGATGTTCATTGCAGTATTATTTACCATAGCAAAGATATGGAACCAACCCAGATGCCCTTCGGTAGATGACTGGGTCAAAAAGTTGTGATATTTATACACAATGGAATTCTATGCTATCATCAGAAAGAATGACATTGCCCCATTTGTAAGGAAATAGACAGACTTGGAAAAAAACATATTAGGTGAAGTAGGCTCAATGATTTCCTTCTTTTGTAATAATTAGTACACATCTAGGACTCTCCTAGCAGAGGATTATGATAGCTCAAAACCTGTGTACATATGGCCATATAGGATGAAACTAAATGAAATGAACTCTAGGATATGGAAACAAGAGATTTATCTTGTGTGGTTGTTATTTTTAATATGCTATGCTATTTTTCTTCTCTTTTTTGCCCTTACAATTAATCTTAGGTGGTTACTGTATCTGACTTTGCTACCTGGCATATTGTATATATATTTATTTGTTTATTTAAAATAGGGAAGTGAAGGGGGAAAATGATTGGGAGGGGTTGTGAGGAGAGATACAGGGACAAAAACATGAGAAAGGGTACCAATATATGAGAAATAATGCATCTACTCCCTGACATATGCAACTGTAACCCCTCTATACCTTATCCCACAACAAAATAAATAAAAAGAAAAGAAAAGAAAAAGAAAGTTTTAGCCATTGGTATGAGGCCAGAATAGGAAAATGTATAACAGAGAAGGAAGTTTAATGATTACTGTAACCTGGGAGTACTGTAAAAACACAAAGAATTTGCTCTTCCTTTTCTGTTTATTTGGTGGTCTATGTCAAGAAATATTATTTATAAGATAGAAACAGAGAAAGTATTTTTGTTATGGGAGATTTCATTACATGTAAGATATTATTGACTACATAATTCTAGTGAAGAATAAAGAACCTGCCATTTAGATTGCTAGAGGTCTGGTCAAAGTTTGATATATTTTACCTGAAATTGCTGTAATGACTCCAACTCTATTTGGAAGCTTAGCTTCTAATCACTAGTCATCAACTGTAAGTGTGAACCCTATCCATCACTTCCCTAACCCAATAAATTGTTTACTTCTCTGCATTTCTATTGCACTGCATTACTATGGCTACTGTTTTATCCATCCAACTCTATTACTAGTTATGTCCCTGTGTATAGAAGGTAGTGCAAGTGGAATGCAAATATTAGTTTTATTGATGATTATATTTTTCACCTGCTCAAATCCAGAAGGATTGAAAACCAACGGAGAGGACTCAAGGACCTTATAAACTATCCATATAGGCGAAGCATAGGCTATAAGGCAGGTAAAGAGTGATGAGAAAGATGAGATTCGAGTATTATGAGAACATAAAGAACAGTATTCAGAGATCTAAGGGATTCTGGAAGTGAGTATTGGACTATTTGGTGAACTAATAGAAAAGTCTAATCAGATTACTAATCAGGCAAAGGAATAGAGAATGTCATTGCAAGATAGAATGGAAAGCACAATCATGTGTGTATGAGAAAATAACTATTGCAATGATTCTAGGTTATATTGAAAATCCTCATGACACAAAATGAAGCTATTCATTGCCAAGTAGGGGACATGGAATGGAATTTGGTGCAGAACTTGTTGAAAGAGCTTAGATTCTATTTTTTATTAATGGGCAGTCATGAGGAAATATTTTGAAGGGAAAGAAATAGGCATATTTCTGTAGCTACTATGCCATTATCCTGTGCAGAGGATGAATTTGAAGTGAAAAATCCTGGAGACTATGAAACTGACTGCTCTAACGAGTAGTTTTAATAATCCATGTGAGAAATTGTAGGGGCCTGAAATTAGATGATAATGAAAGTGAAGGGGCAGTGCTCGGTTTTCCACTTTGCCTTTACATTAAAACATGTAATGGGCTTTGAAATGTCCTGATTTCCACCCCTTTCCTCCCAGACCAACCATTTAAGTAGACATTTGAATGGAAACACCAGTACTTTTTTTAATATTATCCTGCTGACCCAACATGTGGCTAACACAGTGAATTCCTGGACTGGAGGCATTTTAAGGAAGAAAAATTCGATTTTAGTGATTAGTTGATATGGGCATATAGAAAAGGATAAGTAGTACCCTTGAAACTAGTGTTCCGAGTTGGAGATTGGACCCATACTGGTAGAAGATAAAAAATACAAAAAGGAAAAGATGATTTAACAGGATTCTGATTATATGAGTATCTCTTGGGTCTGTAGAGTGATGTGTGTCTATCAGTTGCTAGTAAAACAGAGCAAAGAGGCTTAGATGAACAATGAGGAACCTTTAGGATCAAAGACACTGAATTATTGGGAAAGGGGGAAAGAGTCAGAACTTTAAAAAAATATGTTGGTAAAATAAAAAACAAACTGATTGGAAACCAGTTGCTGATGTTTCATGTCTATAATCCTATGCTACTTGGGAGGCTGAGATCTGAGATTCATGGTTCAAAGCCAGCAGTGGCAGGAAAGCCCATGAGACTCTGATCTCCAGTTAACTACCAAAAGATTCAGAAGTGAAGCTGTGGCTCCAGTGATAAGTACTAACATGGAGCACTCAGGACCATCCCCAGGCCCCAGGACTGACAAATTCAAAACAAAACAAGCAAAAATCTACTTTCGCTGGAGATGGTTCAAGTAAGACACTGTGAGGCAAGCAAGCACAAGGCTCAGAATTCAACCTTAGTATTGTAAACAAAACAAAAATGAATAAATAATAGTCAGATCCTATAATGTAAGAAGTGGTATTTATTAAATTCTCACTAAGCAAACCAAATGGATTTATACAGGTTGAAACAATATAGCGATGGAAAATAATCAAAATCACAGAAGAATAGATTTTTAGTGGTGGTATGGAGTTTGCAGTTGATTTGTGGCTATCATAGCGAATCTGTTGCTGGTTACTGGTCTTCAGAAACATGCTTACTGAAGCAACTGTCATTCATAGACTTGTTTAAAACCAGTTCTCATGATAAACTCTTGCTAAAGCTGCTAAATGATGAATCTCCAAAGAACTCATTTGTGGCTCCTCTGTGGCACTGATTTTTACAGGATATTTGTTTCTTTTTATCTTAATTATTTTATTGTTTCTCTTTTCTTTATTTATATTTTGTTCTATTCTTTATTTCTAAAGTTAAAATATGTTTTTATCTTATATGTTTATAGCTTTGGGCATTTAGAGCTACATATGCCTCAGATTACCACTCCATAATTTTTAGACTTATTTGGATTTATTAAAGTCCATGTGGTAAATAATATTCACTTTTTTACTCATAATTTCTTATTAGTATTAATTTCATAATCAGGATAAAAGACAAGCTTTCACATAAATCAGTTAGTAAAAGTTACAAATTATATGATTCTACTTTTTAAAAATAGATTAAATTGTGCTAGAACAGTAGAATTCCTGATATCTGAGAACAGAAAGTTAAAACACTGGACAGCAAACAGATGATGACAAATGTTGCATATCTTATTTAAAATTAGCTGAATGATAGGAGAAGAGGTTAGTGTAGAATGCAGTGGTACCAAAAAGCACATTCATTGAACAGTGAACTAAATACCCACAATTCCTTATGAAATTTATTTGTTTCCCTGCTGTCAGCATCTTCATTTTACAGCCTATTCTTTCAGTACAGTCCCATCTCGTGGAAGTTCAGGAACTGAAAACATTGTATAACTATGAGCTTTAAAATGCCACAGCCTGACCAAGGTGCCAGTGGATCATGCCTGCAATTCTAGCTTACTCCCAAGATAGAAATCAGAGGATTGTATTCAAAGCTAACCTTGGCAAGATTGTCATGAGACTCTTGTCTCCAATTAACCAGCAAGAAGTCAGAGTGCAGCTATGGCTTAAATGGTAGACCACTAGCCTTGAGCAACATAACTCAGTGACAACACCTAGATCCTGAGTTCAAGCTCCATAACTAGTACTCAAAAATGTGTGTGTGTGTGTGTGTGTGTGTGTGTGTGTGTGTGTGTGTGTGTGAATATTCACTTATTTTTTTAAATCTCAGGGCTTCATGCCTATACAACCTTGTTTACTTAGCTGGTTCTCTGTCACTTTAACCATGCCTCCAGTGTGGCCTGTTTGATGGTAATTGTGGAGATGATTGAATTTTCTAATCAGACTGGCATTAAATTGCCATCTTCTGGATCTCAGCCTTCTTTGAGTAAGTGAGATTATAGGTAGGAGCCATCGACACTCAGAGTTATCCTTGGTAACTATGATTTAACATATTTTTCAGAAATAAGTTGTTAAATATCCCCACCAAAATGAGAGTTTAAGTTAAATCATCATACATCATGCTTTACTATGATGTTTTGTGCGCACGCACGCACACACACACACACACACACACACACGTGCGCATGCACGCATGTATCTCTATTAGATGCATTAATTAATAGGGTTGAGGTTTTTTTCTTTTTTAATATATTACCTATTTCTTGTATTTCCCCTGGTACACTCACTCATGTTTCCTTCTAGGTTGTAACTTTTTTTTCATAGCTCTGAGTGAATACTTTAAAATTTTCCTAGAAGTTGAAACTTCATAGTGCTTCCATTAGAATTATGTTTCTTTTGAATAAGCAATGTGTGTGTGTGTGTGTGTGTGTGTGTGTGTGTGTGTGTGTGTGTGTGTGTGTGTATGGGGCTTTAACTTACAACCTGGGTGCTGTCCTTTAGCTTTGTTACTCAAGACCAACACTCTACCAACTGACTGAGATTTCCACTTCCTGGTCATTTATTTTTCTAGAGATAATAGTCCCAAAATTTTTAGTCTGGGCAGGCTTTAGTGATCTTTAGCTCTCAGTCTCCTGCTTAACTAGGATTATAGATGTGAGCCTCTTCACATTGATGCCCAGTTTGAATGGATAACCTTGTTTGCTTCTATAAGTTACTGGTGCATACTACCAGCCTGGGATTATTTTAAAGTGTCTTACTATGTGGTTTCCTTTCTATCAGTACCAAGAATTAAATGCTAGGCTTCATGCTTGCTAGACAGACACTCTATTCCAGCAGCAATTCCACATCTGTTTTGCATTACATAATTTCAACATAGGGTCTCCTTTTATGTTTGGGCCATCCTGGACTTGGATTCTCGTAACTTGTACTTCCCTGTAAAGCTGGGGATGACTGGTGTGTCACACTTTTCCCAGTCATGTCTTGGATGGAGTCTCTCAAACTTCTTTTTCATTGGCTGGGTTAGAACCATGTTCCTCTACTTAGGATTATAGGATCTAGCCATTGAAATCAGTTCTCTGAAGCTTTTTACAAATATTTTGTTACCCTGTGATGAAGCCATGAACCTAAGCCCTCCTCAGCTTACTTCAAGCTTTCATGGGCTTGTTTGCTTGTGTTCTATCTACTGCTTATTATCTGTTATGCAATCATTATGACGAGTCACTTTTGTTCTTTTTCTTCATACAGTTTTCAGAATGGAAGTCAACTTCACAGGTATAAGCTATTTTCTGAACTCAGCTGCTGATGTCCTTATTTTGGTTTCCTTTTTCTTTCTTCAAAATGTCTTATTTACTTGTCAGTTTGCCAATTACTATTTTAGTGCTTCTTCAACTTCTATAGTTTATTTTAATAAAGAAAATTATTTATTACACTATACTGTGGGAAATAGAAACTGGCTTGTGTATTTTTAAAATGATCATGAGAAGCCTGAATTTAAAAAGCACTAAACTAACCCCATAAAGTTTATTACCAAATGCCTTTATGTTGAGTAGAATAGCAAGAATGTGAGCAGAAGAAAAATGAAAAGCCAACTCTAAGGCATGTTAAAAGGTTGAAATAAAAATAAAAACAACAACCTAAGTACTCACTTAGGTAGATTTAGCCTGAATCAAGTTAATATGAAAGTGTAGACTAGCAATTCCTTACTTCTTAACTCTACTGAGGAGTATCAAGAAAGGGTAATTCACTATTCCTCTATGGCATCAATGACAATCATAAATCTGTGAGATTTAAATATGTTAAAAGTCACATATTAGATAAATGAATGAGTCTCAAACACTAAAAATATACATGGTACTGAAATTAACCCCCCTCTTAAAAAAAGAGAAAGAATGCCGACTTTTAAAATAAGTATCAGAAATTGAGAAACATTTCCATTCTATTGGAAACACATAGTATTTTGATGTAACAAGAAGAGAAGAGAGAAAGGGAGAACAGGGAAAAGAAAAAAAAAGTGAAGAAAAAAGGAGGAGGGGAGAAGTGAGAGAGGAGAAAAGAAGAGAATAAGAGAGGAAGATAGAAGGGGAGAAAGGAGAAGAAGAAAGGTAGAGAGGAACGTAGAGGAGAATAGGTGAAGAATAGAGTAGAAGACAAAAAACAAAGAGAAGAGATGAGAAGAAGACAGGGGAAAAGAGAGAAGGAGACAAAGGGATAGGAGAGGAGGAGATAGGACAGAGAGAATGAGAGAGAAAGGAGAGAAGGAGAGAGGAAAGCAGTTGGTAGAGCAGACATAGAGAGATGTGTAACAGTTTATGATATAATTGCATGTCAGATACTTTGTGTACATTTAAAAATGCCAACAATATTAAAAACACTATGAAGCAAAGACAGCTATACTTCCAGACCAAAACTGATTATGGAGTTTCAGTAGCATACTCAAATTTCTCTATGAAAGAGAGAATGGTATGGGCCAAATGTCAAATTCTTCAGACTCCTTAACCTCAGCAATCATGACACTTTATAATGATTGAATGTTTGGCTCAGCTATTAGACAGGAACGGCATGTATGAATCAGCCATTAGAGGTTCTAACTTGAATCGTAGTTACTCAGGAGGCTGAAATTTAAGGATAAATATTTGAAGCCAGCCCTGGGAGATAAATGCAGGAGAATATTTTGGTTATAATTAATCAACAAAAACAAAAGAAGGAGAGATGTGGCTGGAGTAGTAGAATGCGAGCCTTAAGTGTGAATGCTAAGGGACAGCATCCAGGCCCTGAGTTCAAACCCCAGTACAGTAACAAGCAAATACAAAAAACATTTATGAGTAAGAATTATGTGCAAAGACAGAAAACTGGAAAATAATGTGTTTGTATGTGTGTATGTAAAATAAGTACATACAGTTAAATATAAGTAATAGTTATACATATATATTACTCATGTACATGCACATACATATATATGCATGTTATATTTGCTGGACTTGGAATATAGTGCCCAAAATATAGTACAGCAGCATACCTACTATTTTAAGGTCCAGGAAATTGAGGAAATACAGAAATAGGAGGGCTCTTCTCTCACATTTTTACTCTCTCCTTCCTTAAAGATTTTCATGTAAAAATTGCCCAACCAGATTGTAAAGAAAAGCATTATAACAGATGTGGGCAAGCAAAATCAGTACCAACTGAGTGTGCTTAGTCCCTGAGAGCCAGGGACTCCCTGGCTTTAACAAACTGACTTCCCTTCCATTCCTTTTCTCTAATCCATGTCATAGAGATCCATGCACATGCCTTAGCAGGTAAGAAAAAGATACTACTTGCCCTCTAGGTACATATATAGCACACATTATATCTATACACATAAATATACTAATCTGTTTGCATATACACATACATCGAAGGGACAAGAAATCATGAAGAAGTATTTTGTAGATCTTATTCATGGAAGTAAATAAAATGTTTCATTAATATGGCGACACTGGGTAAACAGGTCATAGAAAAGTGGACCATTATGCATATAAGTTATAAAAAAGGTGTCAACCTAGGACAGAAGTTCTGATGGGTGGAAAGCACACTCTATTCCCCTGGCATTCATAGTCTATAGGTTGACAGTCACATGTTAAGTTGGTGTAGATTCTAATGAACTTCAAGAGAGTATCTCCACCAAAACCTCCAATGTTGTCTCTGATGACCTATTCATTCACTTGTGTTTACTGACCCGGGTCTCAGCCAGCAAAACCAGAAAAACCCAATCGTAGGTCTTATTACAGGTGGATGTATTTATCTTAACTTAGACTTCTTTCTCCCTACAATGAAATGAAGGTAAATCGAGGTATCTACATCACATTTAAAATGAGACTGTGTGAATGGATTGCTAAAAGGAGAAGCCGAACAAAGAAGTAGAAAGAAGTAAAGGCAAATCTTCGCACCCCCTCCCCATTCAAGCAGTATTCCTTTTAGATAATTATACAAGTATCAAGAGGCTGCATCATATTTTTTTTTAAATCTGATGCTAAAATTAGTTTGAAAACAGCTGTGCTAGTAAATGGTGAGTAGAAACAGATTAATCAGACACAGTAAACACTATTGATTTTAGAATTTTAAAGTTTAAGAGATTATAGAAATGATATTCAAATTGCCAAGACTGGCTGAATAGCACCCTGGAGACAGCCAGCTATGTTAGCTAAAATAAGGCTGGCTGATGCTGGGGCAGACAGTTGGTATTCCTTAATTTAGCTCTTAGACTTTTTTTTGTTCAGCTTTCTGGCTCCTTTTTCATTGGTGGTTACCTTGTTCCTCTCAAATTTAACTAGGGCTCTTCCCCTTGGAACCTCACCTCCAAGAAAAATAATCGGAAAATCTCTACACATTCTTTTGAGAGGGATAAAATAAGTTTTTAAAGGTATTATATAGAAATGGTATAACAACCAAAGTTATTGAAAAATAAAAATGCAAAGATAATCTCTCCCCTAACTATCTCTCTTATCCCTTCTGCATATACATCTCATAAGGCACTTGTGTCTTGAAAGCTAAGCCAGCATGTAGACAGGTGGAACTAAAGGTGTTGGTTTCACTTTTAAAAATGCATATCAGCCAACCCCTCCCGTGGACTTTGCTTTTATCAATTAATATACATTCTAACAACTGTTCTATAAAAGCACAGGATAAATTCCTTCATTCTATAAATTCTTTTATTATGTAAATGTTACATGACTCATTTAACCAGTCCTACGATTTAGAATTGTTGAAACATTGTGCTATAACAAACAGTACTAAAATAATTACACACACATCTTTTTACAAGCACACCCATAGAATAAATCTCTTGAAGTAGAATTAGTGCTTATCTCTCAACATTCCAAAGATACCCCAAAATTATTCCCATAAAACAGCACCATTTTACAGGAAAAGAATGTGCAAGTGTATTTCCTCAAGTATTACGATATGTTTGCAAACATTTAAATATTTACAAATCAATAAACATTACCCTGTATTTTTATTTACATTTATCCTATTATGAAGGAGTTTGAATCTGAACATCTTTTCTCATTTCCAGAGCCATTATATTTGCATTTTTCATTGCTAAGTTTTGCTAATTTTCATTTATACTTCTTGAGTTTTATGAAAGTGTTATCTATTAAGAAAATTAACTAATTTCCTATTAGCTGAACAGGCAATTTTACTTTTTTCTGGATTTTTTCCAAGTGAATTTGCTATATTATAATTTAGAGAAGTGGCATTGTTGCTCAAGTGGTAGAGCGCAGAATTATCTAATCATTTTTTTCTTTTAGGACCCATTTTATGCAATAATTATAAAAGACTCTCCCAACCTGGCATAAATTAACAAATTTCCAAATAGTCTTGTTTTTTTGTTTTATTTTATACATTTAAATGTTTACTACACCTATATTTATTTTTTTGAGTAAATTATAAGGAAATGATATTTGTTGGTTGCTCAACAGCTGCCTCACTCAAATTTAGTAATCCTGTGTTTTCCATCCATAATTTCACATGCTAATTTTATCATATACAAAATTGATATTTACAGACATACAGATATAATTTTGTATTTCTGGAATTTCAAACAGTCCACTGATCTCTGTCTCTGTCGGTCTGTCTGCCTCTCTCTCTCTCTCTCTCTCTCTCTCTCTCTCTCTCTCTCTCTCTCTCTCTCTCTCTCTCTCTCTCTCTCTTTCTCTCTCTGTTATATTTGCCAATCCTGGGACTTAGGTGCTCAAGGCTAGCACTTTAGCTCTTGAGTCTTGTCTCCACTTCTGCCATTGTTGGCAATTAAATAGAGATAAAAATCTCATATGAGTGATTGTTTTCCTTAATGTACTATGTTATCTCTCATCTCTTTTGCTGTCCCTTGTTTATCTTATATTGTTACAGTATCTTACTTTGTTATCTGATATATTGGTTATATTTGTATTTAGTTATTTGAAATTGGATAGGGAAGGGGGGGAAACAAGATGAGGTGTGGGCTTGGGGGGAGGGAAATGGGGACCAAGACATGAGAAAGAGTATCAATATATGTGAATTAATGCACCTTCTATCTGGTGAATATAATGTGGCCCTTCTATTAATTACAATAAAAATATATGAAAAAAAGAATCTCTTGAACTTTCCCTGACCGGCTTCAAACTGAAATCTTCAGATCTCAGCCTCCTGGTATTACAGGAGTGAGCCATCAACAGCCAGTTGATCTGGCTGATCTGGTGAGATAAATCCATGATTGTCCTAATAACATACATTTAAAAAAATATTTAATAGGACTATTTTCCAGGTAAGTTCCTGTTTAAATGTTTTTCACTATTTCAAAAACATTTTATTAGTATATATTAGTTGTACAAGAGAGGCTTCATTATGATATTTCCATATATGTGTGAAATGTCCTCTGATAAATTTAAAGCTTATAATCATTTTATCTAATTGCTGCAGATATTGTTTTTACTAATACATTAATACAATCATTCATCTTGTAGGCTGATATAGGGAGATATTGAGTGTTTCTAGTCAAGAGAATAGTTTAGTTCTTAATTTTTAAATCTCCTTATAAGTCTTTCAGCAACATTTGAATTTTTTAATTTATCTAGATCTTGTCCATTTCACAACAATGTAGTTGGAGGGTAATCTATTTACTTCAATTTTTGAATTGTTTAGGTAATATTGTCTTTTGTTCCATTAGATGGTCAGTCTAGAAATTTCTATCTCTTACGTGGTACCCTGACCATTTCCTTTAAGCATTTATAAATGGAAACATCATGAAGCATGCTGGATGTGTATGTGTCTGTGTATATGCACATGCATGTATATTTGGTACGTTGATTTTTAAAAATCCCTAACAATAAACTGATTCATTGGCATTTGAAATACATTTATTAGAAATATACATTTAAAACATATCTTATTTTAAATACTGAAATGTATACAGTATGGTTTACTGGAAAGTAAATGGGTTATCAGAAACTTAATTACAACACTGGAGCAATGGCATTCAATATGTGTATTGGCTGACAAGCTTTTAGAAAACACTGCTGCCTTAATTAATGCACCATCTATCTGGCAAATATCATGTAACTCTTCTATTAATTACAATAAAAAATATATGAAAAAAGAGAAAACACTGCTGTCTTTTGAAAATGAATAAGAAAATTCCAAGAAAAAGAGTTTCCAAAAGCTCTGTTGCAGCACCTGAAATATAGCCTGGTGCATGCTTTGTTCTTCCATTTCTTGCAGATCTTCAAGTCAGGACCTACCTGCACTGCCCACCAAACAGGATGAAATCACACGCATAAGAGACAGCTTTCATGGCTAGATAGTGCTCAGACATATCTTGTTTTGAGATAGAAAAACTGAAATTTGTTGCATGCTTGGTAGTCACTATTTATTTGTACTTTGTCAGAACTTGATAAAAATCCTAAATTGATTAAGGCTGGCGCCTTAATGACCTTTGACAAACCTCTGTAGACTCGCAAGAGATGCTTAACCAAAGCAGGAAGTCCTGAGATGCTCCTAGAGGGAGAGAGAATGAATCTCATCCAGCGCAGCTATTAGGTCATTTCTCACTTTCCCATTTTGTAGAAAGTGTCTATGACCTCATTTTCATCTCCTTCCAAGTGCTGATGAGCAAGGGATATTTCAAAACTGTTTTTTTTTCTCCACGCATCTAGCTGCAGACTCTAAATCTGGCTCCTCACAGTTTAAATTAACTGATTATCATCTGAATCTCCTCTCTATCTAGGTTTTATTGTGATCTTCTTTGTATATTTTGGCCTTATTTCTTATTTGGGTGTTGGGACATATATGTAGTGACACAACATTATTACTGAGTATGTGAGTCATAAAATGTTTGAATCTAAAAGGGGTTCATTATTTCTTTGACATCTCAAAATCTTAGACTGCTGGGATAAAGATGTAACCTCCACATATTTCTACTGATTGGAGGCTACTGGCATTTCCTGAAATGAAGTATGTAGGAGACACTGAATACAAGAAAGGTCAATAGATCAAGATATCAGCATGTGGGAAATGCATTTTGTACTTTTTGAAATATCAACACCTGGTCAAATTCTTTAACTATTTTAACTTAGTCTTTGGGGTTTTCTACCCTTTGGTGTTTTGAGATGACTCTAGACTTTTGTAAAACACTATCTTAATGAGTTTGGACTGAACTCATCCATGTATCATCAGTTTTCATTATTTGTAGTAAGTGTGTTTTATGAAGTTCCAGTGAACATCTTATTACAATATAATACTGTTACATATACTGTTAATTGAAAGTTCTAATTATATATGAAAAATTACACAATTATAATAGATAAATGTATACATGTGAGTTACCCACATATCATAATCTTAAAGCAAAAAGACTATTTATCTAATAAACAGTTTATAAATTTAATTCTAGTCTATTCTTACCATCCTATCTTGTTCTTTATTTGTTATTTGTGCTAGTCCTAAAGGCTTTAATTCAGGCCCTGTGTGCTATTCTTGTATATCTTTTGTTCAAGCCTAGAACTCTACCACTTGAGCCACAGGTCCACCCTGTCATGGAGCCATGATTGTTAGAGCTGTGAAACAATGGGGAAAGTATTCCCTTTATTTTCCTGGATGGGAAAACACTGAAGGAGTGATTCAGACTTTTCATAATTTATACAAATCCACAGGCAACAGCAAGGGTACCACGATTACCTTCTATCTACAGGTATATTTCATAGTACATTCCTGGATCCTACAAGAGTACTGGACTCAGCATTGTTTGTATTGCAGTGAACTGAAATGTCTAAACATCTGAGGGACATTAAATTTTGAAATTTTTTCAGACTTGTGGAATATTTGCATAAATTGTGGTATTATGTATCTCAAATTCAAATACCCCAAATCTGAAATGCTTAGAAATTTAAAATTTTTGTTATACCCCAAAAATTGCTCAAATCCTATGTATAATATTTTTCCCATACATATGTACCTCTGTTGAAGCTTAACATAAATTAGTCACAGTAAAGGAATTATAACAGTAAATAATAAGATACAATAAGTAAAACAATAAACAGTGTAAGAATTATAGGAACGTGATCTCTACCTCAACATATTTTACTGTATTGTACTACATTATACTGCATTGTTAGTCTTCTGAAGGTAATTGAAATAAAAACTATGGATAAGACAGACTACTGTATTAATTTGAAGGGTTACCAAAATTTGATAAAGAAAGCAATTTCCACAGGCTATATGAATCCAAGGACCCATTACTCTGCACATTATGGGGCAAGGTTACTGACTATAAGCTATCAGAAAGAGAATCCATATTTAGACTTGGATAGATGTTTTTGGATAGTGAGGCATCTAAAAGTCTAGCTCTAAAGTCAATCATGGGAGATCATTCCTGTAATTCCAGTGCTTGGGAAACAGAGACAAAGGGATTGTGAGTTTAAGGCCAATCTAGGCTACATAATTAAACTGTAAAACAAGAAACAACAGCAGCAACAAAAAAACCTCATTATCATCAACATTTTGGGAGTAGAATACTGATTAATAAGTTACAATATAGAATCAACTCACTATATTGTATTATTTGAAAGAATTGGTAAGGGGAAAGGAACATTATACCAAAGGATAAGGACTCACACAAGCAAATGACAAAACGAATACGTTCACAAAAATGTGAACATTCAAGGGGAGAATAGTAAAAATGATACACATGTACACAGTATGCAAAACTGTAGTGCAGCTCCGGCAGTGTTGCCAATGCTTAACAAGTGAAAGGGCCTAAGTTCAAACCTTAGTACCACCACAAAAGAATCCTGAAATGACTAATTTAACATTTCAAATGCATAAAATTGTCTAATGATAAATATAATTATCCACGGTTTAAGATTTTCTAGCTTCTCCAAGTCCAGTTCTAAACTGAGTCTTCAGTTAAGGACACAGAACATATCTCATGAGATGTAGGTTTCATAGATATAGCTATGATAGAGTTCTTAGAAGATGCTTTTCCATGATTTAAGTACTGCAACCCCCTAAGGAAGGGTAAGACCTTAGCGTATACCATCATTATTTGACCAACTTATTCATTCCCCAAGTCATGGTAAGCACCAGTAGATTTTAACTCAATTAATGTTATAATAGTCAGATATAAGTGATGAAAGAGCTGAAGCTTCTGTTAGCACTTGACACTGACAAGTTTAGGAAGTTTCCTTTTTTTCACCCTCCATCATATCCCCAAAGCTAGATTGCAGTAAAGGGCAACAATAATTGCCTTAAGCTTCTCAGACTAGTCATGCCAGACAATTATTCTCCATTAAGTTATGCAAGGGGAATTCAATATGATTTCAATTTAGATAACCAGAAATAGGCTTTGAGGCATAACAAAACAGATATGAGCAACAGTGCATTCAAATTGAATACTAGATTTCATGCAGTTTGTTGTAGCATGAGTATGGAAAACATTTCCTGAGACTTGGTTAGGTTTTATGATAGTCCTTACCACATTCAGGTTTAGAATAACAATGGTATGCTGGTAATAGCTAAGTATGTAGCCAAAGGCAAGGACAGATTTACATTAAAATCTCCCCACAGTCCTCTTCTTCAGGATCAACTTTCCATAGCCTGATGTAAAAGCCAAAAATGTTTGTTAATCTGTCATAAGTAAAAACAAGAACTACTCTGAAGGCAGAAGGTCGTATATCAGTTCTGGAGGAAGATTTTATACTTAAATGAAAAGTTCAGGATAGCACTCCTTTCTAAAAGGAACTTGGATCAGATAACTACAGCAGAAGACTGTATGCTATAGTAGAAATCAATAAGAAAAGATAAAACAAATTCAAGCAATATGTGATAGCTTGTTTGTCAAAAAGGCTGGAGACCAATTCCAATGCTTCTTTGAATCCCCCCAAATCCAAGAAGACCCGGAAGGTAAATTAGAGAATGTCTCAGTGTAAAAGATATCTAAGCTTTCAAGGGAGCAAACTAAAAATGTTTAATTAATTTTAAACAAGAACAATAAAATACTAATGTAATAGCCATGACTATTGTCATGGTGAAAAAGTAAATACTCTAATATCTAAACTGAAGATTTAGAAGTGCATGAAATGCTTTAGTCCCCAGGTAGATGAATGACAAAACAAATGTTTGAATAAAACTCAGACAAATCTAATGGGGAAACCATGCATGCTTATGTTAAAGCTTGAAATATGCATAAATATGCATACACAAACACATAATCACACACATCCAAACAAACCAATGGAAAAATAATTCTCAGCAAATAGGTTTTACTTATCTCTCTTCTTCTATTGCATTTCTCCACAAAATAATCAGAACTTACCGCAATCAAGCGAACTGGAATGTGTCTATGATTGTGAAGGTTTCATTCTCCCAAAGAGATTTCTAAATATAGGTAAATCTGAGAAGAAAGCTTTGTGTGTCCTTAAATAAGTTTCAAGTTTCAGGAAAAAAATACCAGAACCTTGGAAACAAGCATTGCGAACACTCAGATATTCTTTCAGCACAGACATAGATGAAAATTTCTTGAATGTGTTATTTCAGATACTGCAAGTTCAAGGTTAAATTGTAGATTTTAATTTTTAAAGCTGAAAATAACTTTTGCCTGTTGTAAACAAAATCTCAAATGTTACAATTTATTTATTATTTTCTAGAACTTCATTTTTATCATGTTCCGTTGCCATTCCTTCAATAAATTGCCTCTGAATACCAAAATCTTCAAATTCTTCTATCAACTTGCTTCAGCAGCTTACTGGTTACCTCATTCATTCCTACATTTTACATGACTTTTGTTTTTGTAAATCACACTTAAAGTACATAAGTCCCACGAGAAGGGATATCAATTCAATGTGTGAGAAGTAATGTACCTACCACCTGGAGAATGTAACTGTAACCCCTCTTACATTACCCCAACAATAAAAAAGGTACACAAGTCCTAGCATTGGTGTGTGTGTGTGTGTGTGTGTGTGTGTGTGTGTGTGTGTGTGTGTGTGTGTTAGAATTATTTTTCTCTTTCTTAATCTGCTTCTACAGGCTTGTGATTTTTTCCGTCCCTCCCTCTTTCTTTTTGTCTTTCCTCTCTCCCTCCTGCCTGACTGCCTTCCTTCCCTTCCCTTCCCCTTCCTTCCTTCCTTCCTTCCTTCCTTCCTTCCTTCCTTCCTTCCTTCCTTCCTTCCTTCCTTCCCTCCCTCCCTCCCTCCCTCCTCCTTCTTCTTCTTCTTCTCTCTCTCTCTCTCTCTCTCTCTCTCTCTCTCTCTCTCTCTCTCTCTCTCTCTCTCTCTTTCTCTCTCTTTCTCTTCTTTTCTCTCTCTTTGTTTTTTGACGATACTGGTTCAAACTCAGGTCCTTCTGCTTGTTCAGCAGGCACACTACCAATTGATTTATTTGAGTCCCCAGCTTATCTTGTAATTTTTTTGATTGAAGCTAACACAACATATCAATACCAAATCCTCTATTATTCTTGAAATGTGGAAAAACATTGAAAACTTTTCAAACAGAAACAAAGGTATCCTGCTAAACACTAACAATATACAACCTTCTGTGATAGCAAAAGGCATTTTCAAGATATACTAATAATTTAGGGATTGGTGTTGGTCATGCATTATTATTTAGGGCTATATGAGTATATGGAGGGGAAAAGTTCAAATATTCTTATTATATTTTGATTTAAGTATAAAAATCTTCCTCCAGATACTCAGTATTTTTAACCAAATTTTCTGTATCAGCTAACTAGTTCAAACCTTAAGGAATTAGTTAAGCATAATGCTAGAAGAATATCTTGCAAGAATTCTATGTCACAGAACTTGAACATGAAAGACAATCTTAATTGCATTTGACAACTCTTTTACACAATATAATTAAAAGCAGGTAGATATTGATTAAGCAGTGTAAAATGTCCAAGAAGCCCCCAGAGACAGGAAAAGTAAATCGAGGGTCTTCTTATCAGTTAATTTGTTCTGGGATTCAATCTAAAATACGAGTAAAATAAATCAAATGAAGAAATACGTAGGTAAATATCATTTCAACCATTTTGCCATGCCTGAAATCTTTGCTCAGCTGCTTGCTCAGTATAAAACATATCCTAAAGAAGATGGGTCTTTTCCTTCCCTTGTGATTATTAGCATCCCTTGATATCCATCCTTCCTCATAAAATGTGGGAAAAAAGATCTAACCTTGTTAGCATAACTTGTCAGTAAATAAAAAGATTTACCCCAATCATGTGTCAGCCAAGGTGATGACTGGGTACTGAGGACAGATAGCATAGCCTGACTCTTGTAGGTTTCATGTCCATATGGCAGATGCAAAGAGGAAGCAAAATATGGGTGCTTTGAAGATGACAAAAATATAGGACATCATTACTTTGTCTGATTGTAATAGCTTCCTTGTGAAATAAATAGTTTCAAATATCTTCTATTTCCTTTTATATTGATTCTCTTTTCTCAATGCCAAAGCCATTTTCTGTCAATATAGTTGGATTTGAAATTTGTTGTTGTATATTTTTTACCATTTCCCTTCCTGGCTGGAATGTGCCTGTCCATTTGGCAAGACTCTGAGATCCACAGCATTATACACTCCTTTATGTATTCGGTAAACTGAATGGAGTTGGGCATACTATAAATATGTAGAAAATAGATAATGAATTGGTGTAAATCACTATCTAAGAAATTATTTCTCTCTTTTAGGAGGCCCTATGTCCTTTTTAGTTTATTCATCTTGAACCAAGCAGAGAAGTGCAAGATGTTCAGTGACTTAGAGTTTGTTTTGTCTGGCTTTGCATTTATCATTTGCTTTTGTGATTTGCTTTTTTGAAAAAAAGAAAAAGAAAGAGAGAAAGGGAGAGAGAAAAAGAGAGAAAGAAACAGAGAAGGAAGGAAAGAAAGAGAAAGAAAGAAGAAAAGAAAGAGAAAAGAGAGAGTAATATATCACACTTGGAACATATTCTTTGTTCTGCATGCATAATTAAAATTTTAAGGCACAGTCATTTTCATGGGTACTTTGTCAAGTCAATTAAAATATTAATTTGTGTAATTCCATGTTTGTAATCCTGGTGCTGACTTAATTTTCAGGTGGAATCACACATTTACTTAATGATGTTGAAGCCATAAGAATAGTGAATTAGGAATTACAGAAATTCAGAAAAGGGAAATGAGTTTATTTTAGAAAAAGTTTAAATTCCTGAATCTCTGTCTTTGTAATTTTTTTCTTCCTCTTCCTGCCCACACACACCTGCCAGCGACTGTGGGAGCATGTTTAACAAGAAGGAAACAAATTATAGAGACACTTTGAGCTTTCAAGTGTTGACATCTACCACCAGCGACCCCACAGATCATTGAATTTACAACCTTTGATGGGTGTTGAAGCAACATCATAAAATTGGGAAGGGATTCTTCCAATAACTTTCCTACCCTAGCTTGCATATTTCCATTGAGGGTGGAGCGATGTTTTCCAGTCATAGAGTCTTCCTCTTTCCCCTCCCCTCCTCTTCCCTTTTCTTTTTCTTTTGTACCTTTTTATTTTATCTTTCTTTTCCTCCCTTCTTTTCTTCTTTCTTTTCTTCATTTAAATGGCTAAATCTAACAGACTATAGCGCTAAATGCAAATATCCATTACTCTAATGTGTTTATCTACATTAGACATTTTGTTACAGATGTCTGTGGTTCCCCTTTTTACATCCTGCCCATAAATTTAATTCAATATTTACCTGACTGTTTATATAATTGATATCTGTCTTGTACAACCAGAATCCATTTAGTTCATTTTAGTTCTGTAACCTTAAATAATTGTTACATAGAGCAGACAGGGAATTGAAAATGTGGTTCAACTTATTCATAAATACTGCATTGCTGCCATCTGAAGTGTTCAATCATACAGTGATAGACAACTGTCAATGTGACCTATCATAAATGTGCCAGACTTCTTTCAGAGAAGAACCAGGTAAATTCCAGTAGAATCTAAATGGTGTTGGACTTCTTTATTTTGAATTCTTAGTCTAGATTTTTTTTGCTCAGTACTTGGTATTGAGCATATACTTCTTGGGCAAATATAAGCTCTAAATTTCTAAACCACAGTAATGTTGGGAATAAATACTTTGTAAGGTACAGACTATCACAATAGCGTGATTAGAGTCACTTATGAAAGAGATAGAGGACCTGGATTGGAGTACTGTCCTGAGCTCTGAGCAGTTTCATCCATAAAATAAGAACACATATCCTCAAGGCCAAGTACTTTAAAACCCTTTGCAAGCTATGAATAGCAATAGGCAGGTTACCAATTACTCATCCTGAAATTGTAGAATCAGATCTAGAATACTATGAATGATTTAAAATTTATCTATAATTTACAACTACCATTTGCTATTTACAATTGCCAATATCATTTTACTTCCAGTCCTGGGACTTGAACTCGGGGCCTGAGCGCTGTCCTTGGGCTTTCTCAAGGCTAGAGGTTTACCATTTGAGCCACACCTTTCTGGCTTTTTCTATGTTTGTGGTGCCAAGGAATCAAACCCAGGCAAGCACACTACCACTAGACCAAACTCCCGGCCCTGCCACTGACTTAACATATGATGTTGACGCTGACTCAACACTGTAGTGTTAAAAAGCGCTTTTTATTTTTTTATTGTAATTAGTAAAAGGGTTACATGATATTTGCCAGATAGAAGGTGCATTAATTCACATACATTGATACCCTTTCACATGTCTTGGTACCCGTATCCCTCCCCCCCCACACCCCCCACCCGTCTTGGTTTTCCCCCCTTCCCTATCAAATTTCAAATATCCAAATACAAATAAATTCAATAAATCAGATAACAAGGTGAGATACTATACCAATATGAGATAACCAAGGGACAGCAAAGGAGATGAGAGACAACATAGTACATTAAGGACAACAATTATTCATTATATGGAAAAAGCGCTTTTTAACTAATTCCATTTTTGACCAGGTGGAAAGATATCTGAGTTTAATCAGGTGAAAAGAATCAGTGTTATATTTTGGCTTAATTTTTGGCTTCCCCTGAGTTGACTCCTCAGATATGTTTACCAGACCATCTGATTAGCTCTGCTCCCTTTAAAATTACCTCATAAATTGGAAGGCATTGCTAATCAATTTTGCTGATAACACAACTGGAGCATTCAAAATTAGTTGTAGCAGATCTTGAGGCTTTGCCTGAAGATTTGTGGATTGACAAATAATGGTAGCATCTGTGATCGACTAACTGGTATCCCAGAATATGAATCTCTGTAGATTTTATAACCTGAAGCCATCTATCATTTCTGTAACCAAACTCATCCTACCACTCTTAATTGTGTCAGCTCCATGAATACTTCATCTTCCTTCATAACATTAAGAGAAAGGAATTTGGATAGACAGAAAACAATTTAAACTCAGTGACACCTAAGAAAAGAAAAACAAATTGTTTCTAAGCCTCTGAGAGTACAGCTCAAGGAGGTGTATGAAGTAGAACTTAATACAACTTCGAACCAGCATTTATTATACAAATTGAAGTTTGGGGAAAGGATTGCAGGAAGATGTACACTCCTGCCAGACTCAAGATAATATCCAAACCTAAATTTAACATTTATATTTAAAAACCTGATATTATGATGGAGGAACAAACAAATGCAGTGATATAAACAGATGCAGCAATGTAAATGTAAACAAATGCTGTAGCAGTACGTACAGGATACTATGTTAAAAATTAACTATACAACTTTGAGTGAGATGGGAGGGGAAAACTGGGAGAGAGGAAAGGAAAAGGTGACATTGTCCAAGAAAAGTATCCTCCCAAATAAAAGAAATATACTCACTACTTGAGTTATATCCCTCTGTGCATCACCTTATAATAATAGTAATAAAAAAATAGGGCCGGGATTTTGGCCTAGTAGTAAGAGTGCTTGCCTAGCATGCACGAAGATCCGGGTTTAATTCCTTGGTACCACATGCACAGAAAAAGCCCGAAGTGGTACTGTGGCTCAAGTGGTAGAGGTTTAGCCTTGAGAAAGCCCAAGGAGAGTGCTCAGGCTCTTAGCTCAAGCCTAGAACTGGAAAAAAATTTAAAATAAATAAACTCAAATTATGATTTATAGAAACTACACACTTTCATAAATATAGCTATATATGAATACAGGCTTTATATGTGTTTTAAATAGTGCTGAATTTTTCTTCATTCCTTTCTGCTTTCTTAGTAGCATACATAAGTTGAACAAAGAATTTCACTGTGACATCATCCTGTGTTCTGAGTTGTTTTCTGAAGTGGCTCTGGGGAGTTAAGTGTTGAGAAGGGGTGGACTATCTCTCTCTATGTCCATCTCAGATGGCTGCCAACAATCTAGGTGCTGGGTGAATACTACAGATCATACCAACACCATTTTTTATGATTCCCAAGCCCTTGGGACTCAGCTGCCAGCAGTTTTCTTGCAGGCTGCTAATGAAAACTGACAGCCTGCATAGCTCCAGCTCAAGCAGTATGCCAACCCTTAACATACCACTTTGCTGCCACTCAAAGATAAGAAAATCAAAGGCTGCCTCTTCTGATGCTGGCTTGTATTGGGAGTGGACGTTTGCAGGATGTATGGATTTTCCCACACATGGGATTGGTTCTGTGGTAGGGGCTCCAGTATCCTACCACCAGCACCATGGGAGACAGGGCTAGAGCTCTACAGTGCTTGCTAGCTTCTGTCACCTTTCTATTTCACTAGGTGTCCTGGTCTTCTCTTGTGTTTCTCAGTGTTGTTCTTTTCTTCTGTTTTTTTTCATATATTTTTATTGTAATTAATAGAAGGGTTACATTATATTCTCCAGATAGAAGGTGCATTGCTTCACATACATTGATACCCTTTCTCATGTCTTGGTCCCCATTACCCTCCCCCACACCTCCACCCCTCATCTTGTTTTCCCCCTTCTCTATCCAATTTCAAATAACTAAATACAAATATATCTAATATATCAGATAACAAAGTGAGATATTGCAACAATATGAGATAACCAAGGGACAGCAAAAGAGATGAGAGATAAATATAATCTTTCCTTTGCTCTCTTTTAGAATTTACTGAAGAAATCCTCTCTTCATCCATCTTGCTCCACCTTCTACTTAGTTCACAGTCTAGGATTGCTTTTGGTCAATATTTCATGCACTTCACTATTCTACATATTCTCATTTGTATGCCTGTAATATACTGAACTAGAGCAACTTGAAGTCCCATTAGAAGCCCAGAAAGTTACATATTACATTCTTTGCAACCTGTTCTCCTATACAGAAAAGCAATAATCTGCAAAAGCTCAATGATAAAGTCATAAGGAAAATATCTCATCATCTTTTACTCTTATGTTTTCCACTTACATTGGTAGAAAGACAGTACTTTGGAATCATAATCTATTAACATTTGGCATTCACTAGTAGATTGTCCTGGCTTTTCACAATATGGGTTATATTGTAAAGCTGTGTCAGCAAATTGTGAATTCCTCACATTCTGAGTTTATTTCCTCTGCTATAGCCCTACCTTCTTTTGAAGTAGTAAGTAGAACAGAGTCACATACAGTATAGAGAAATTGGTGAGTGTGTGTGAGAGAGTGTGTGTGTGTGAGTGTGTGTGTTTCTAAACACAAGTGTTGTCTTACTGTAAAATATCCTTATTTTCTAATGTCCTTGCCAGACCCCATGACCCATGAACTCTGGGCTGGGCACTGTCCCTGAGCTTTCCATTTCAAGGTTATTGCTCTATTACTTGAGTCACAGCACTGCTTCCTAAGGACATCACTTCTATGTCCTCCACAAAATAGCAGGAAAGAAAGGAAAAGAAGACCTGAAAGATGGAGTAGTTCCCAAATACAATATAATAACTGCCTTTGAGAACATTCACTGGTCTTTATTACACCTGTGCTTTAAACAGTGTGTGGAATTCTTGCTATATTTCTTCTCATTTATCTGTATCCACTTCCCTATCTACATCTATTCCCACCCCTTGAATTCTGATGTTTGTTTAAATGCTCCCATTTTCTGAGTTGTATGGAATCATTATAAAGCATTATATAATTATTGTATGTGTTGTCAGATTTTCATCACAGTGAGAAAATATTTGACAGATACAATTTTGAACAGGGTTTTATTTGTTTTTACTTTGCCAATCGTTCCAGGGCAGGGAGGATGTGGAGCAAAGTGACACAGCCCACGCTGGCTGCCTTTCTTATTGCGCCCCTTTACTTCTTCTTGATCCTTAACCTGTGGGATGCTGTCACCATCATTCAGATATATCTTCTGCACTTAGTTAATCTTGTCTAAAATTGCCCTTATGGAAACACTAGAAGTATACTTTAGTAATTCATAGATACTTCTCAAGCCAATGAAGTTGGCAAGATTCATTATGATAACATCTTTCCCAGCCTCCCTAAATAATTTCTACTTTAAAATGACCTGGCATATGAGTAATTAAACTCAGAGTCCAAATTGATCATTGTTTTATCATTAGAGAATATATTCAGGGGATGTTTACCATATCATACATGTAATGTTTTTTTCTTGCTTTTCATACAAGGAAATTCTTCCATGATTTGTATAATATAGCATAAATTATAAACTTGCACTCTTGCCAGCAAAGAATATGATTCTCATACACAGAAAAATTATTAGGGAACAGAATTAGAAACTGTTTACTGAGAAACTGCTTGAAATGGTCAATTGAAAACATGAATAGGAAACAAGTCTCCCTGAGATATCAGTCTAGCTGATGATGAACTATACATAGATCCCATGGGACAATTTAAACAAGTCACCCATGGACTAACTTAGAATTGCTTAAGAGTATAAGTAAGTTTGAGAATAAGGTCTAGAGTGTAATAAAAATTCTTGGAATTATACTTGGCTTTACTTTGCAACAAGATAAATATATAAACTGTGATTCAAAAGGAGTTACTTTTGAAAGAAAAAGCAAATGGCTTCATTATCATTGTATCATGCAAATAGGAAAGGGCAAACTAGGAAGATTTTGAACAAATCTATTCACTTATTTCCTCAATATAAAATTGTACTTATGGGTAAATAATAGTCAAGATTTCCTTTATCTTCTATGAACATTATTGATATCTAAAAGAAAATTATCTAATTTAGAGGCATGAGAACTGGAAGCACGTGTTTTGTTTTGTTTTGTTTTAAACATATTAAATGTGTTTCTCTAATTTCCAATCATTTTCAACATGGGGGAACTGCTTCATGACAAGCAAACATGTCAGTAAGACGGAGGAAAAGGCACTGTGTTCAGCCAAACCTCATTAATGTGGACAGTATATTCTGCTTCAAGAAAAATTGAAACCCCATGATGCCATATATCATCCCAAGAATACAACATTCCCCAACGCTACTTCTAGTAGACAAAATTCTAAGATGATTAAAAATACTAAAACTGTATAATTTGCATATAAAACAAGATAACTGAACTCTAGAATTGAAAAGCTTCCCTATAGTATATTTTAAATAATTATAAGGAGAAATAATTGTAAGAAGGTAATTTTTTGTAAATTTAGGAATAACAATATCTGTAAATCTTATCTTCCTCAAATTGATTTATAACTAAGTTAGTGAAAGACACTATACTATGCTCTAAGAAAATCAGTGAAAGAATGCAAAGACCTGCCTATATTTGGTGGGGTAAGGGCTATAAGCAGCATCAAAACAATTTGTGCTCTATATTGAAAATTCCTGTGGGTTGGGGGCATAGGCAACCAAGGCTAAGACAAGACACAAGACAGTTTTTATATTCTAGAGCCTTGTATTCCATCAGCTTGGTAAGGAGAACTCAAATAGTGTAGTTCCTTAGAAATACAAAGTCAAAGCGCAACAAAATAAATCAGCACCAGAAAAAAAAAAAAGGTACGTGCAGCACAACAAGTGGGTCAGGGAAGGGGAGGGGACTTGGACAACAAAGAAAGAGTGGGGAGAAGGCAGTAAACAAAATATCATTGTCTATACTACAAAATTAAGTGAGGGAAGGTGTGGAAGAGTGAGACTGTTGAAAGGGATGACAGTGATCCAAGCAGCATGGAATTTATAAACTGCTTTGTAAAACAGCAACTTTATACAACTTTAAATTTTAAAAAGGAAAAGAATAAGGTAAAAGATATGAACAACAACAACACACACACACACACACACACACACACACACACACACACAAAGAAAAGAATCTTCTTCCATATCCATGCAGTTGGTTGGTAGAATTAATGTCCCTAGTGTTTGAGGACCTCAGCTTCTTAGCTGCAAGGGGATCAAAGCTGCTATCAGGCATTTGAGATCAACTGCAACTTCCTATCCTGCGACATTCCTTTTAGAATATTCTTTGCTTCTTGAAGGGTAGCAGAAGAGTCTCCATAGTTGGCTAATATGGACTCTTACAAATGGACTCATCCAATGGCAAAAAAAATCCAATCATGGAGGCAACATCCCATCTCTTTGCAACATGATACGGAAAAATGTCACAAACTCAATATTAGGACTAAATATAGGAGCACACATTGGGGTGCCTCTGCAACATAGTTAAAGGAGCCCTGCAAATATTTCCCTAGAAACAGGTCCTGGAATGTATTAGCATATTCTATTTGATGAAACCTTGAGGCTTTAGCAGTAATTGATACAAAAAAGTAAAATATCTGTCACCTTTATGACACAACATCTAAACAATTGAAAGTTAAGAATAGATTCAAAGAAGTAAAAGGAAAGTTTAAAAAGAGGATACAAGAGACAAAAGTATTGCTAATTTTGGGGAAGGAATTAGTAAACAAATCAAAGAACACTTTAAACATTATGTTATTTGCCATTTTAAAGTATGTAAACTAAAAAATGTAGCTAATATCAAGCAAAAAATAGAAGATAAGAGGACATATCACAATGTAGAACAAAAATTACCCATTTAATAAAACTGAATATTAGAGGAAATATTTAAGTGCTGTTATGGAAAATAAAGGAGACTCAACTTTTCAGAAAATACTTTAATTGAATAGAAGACAAGCTTGTATGTGGCAGTTAAAAGGCAACAAAATATGTGCATATTTACCATTTTTATGTGTCATCATACAATAATTTTACCCTTCGTGTGGACAAATTGAAAATATGGATTTAGCTGTTTTTCAAATAACTGAATCTAACTATATGCACATTTAAGTTCTATCTATTAGGAAACATTTTACTGAAGAAAAAAACATACTTTCTACTTACACAGCACATAAACAGTTTAAGAAAACAAGATAAAAACCAAAATAATATAACTTAAGCAAGAGTAGTAAATAAACTTACTATGGCAATAAGTTTAACATCCTTGATTTGGCTTTTGTTTGTTTGTTTGTTTGTTTTTGCCAGTTCTGGTCTTGAGCTCAGGGTCTGAGCACTGTCCTTGGGCTTTCTCAAGGCTAGAGCTCTACCACTTGAGCCTCAGCACCATTTCTGGCTTTTTTTTTCTATGTATATGGTACAGAGGAATCGAACCCAGGCCTTCGTGCATGCTGGGCAAGCACTCTACCACTAGGCCAAACTCCTGGCCCCTTGCTTTTGTTTTTAAACAGAAAAGTTGTAAATTAAGCAAAAACCACTACCACCTCTCTTTCTGTGTGTGTGTGTGTGTGTGCGCGCACACACACACACACACACACACATATACATTCGCTACAAGAGTTATAAACAAAAAGACACAGAAAATTAAATGATTTTAATAAGGCTCACCTCAAGGCTGATAAAATTAGATGCCAGATATTAAGAGAAATGTCACAGAATTAGGAGCTACATATTAAAACTGCCATAGTTTATTATGCTCCTATCCTTGTGTTTCCTTGATCTTAGGAGGAATTAGAACTGTTATAACTTGGCTATTGATAGTGGCAGACATCAGCCTTTCAGAGACAAACACATCTTTCATGGTCACATTTGTTCTACATTTGGAAATGGATTCTGAAGCCACCTTCCACACTGCCTAGCACCCTGGAGAATTATTGCAAGTTTGGGCTAAATCCTTTGGAGATTTCTTATACAAGTCCTTACTATATTAGTGTCACCACCACATCCCCTTTCTATAATTTCTTCCCATAGATGCAAGTCACTGCGATGGGTGGGCAAAGTTGTGCCATGAAGCCTGACAAATGGTAGAAGCAATGCTAACTTTAACATTATATGTTCTTTCCTTGTTTTACCATGCCTGCCTCACATACAGCAGCCTGATTCCTTCTTTTGGGTCTGCCTGTGTGAGAGGTAGATGTTGATTATTTTGTTTAGGTATGCTTACAGGGTTCCATGGACAAGTGAAAAATTCCCCAAATCTCTGCTACCATACTTCACTGGCTCTTGTGTATGCTGGAGGAGGAAGAAGGGAAGGGAGGCTAAGTGTGGTTATGTGTGTAGTATCAATGTATGTGCATAGAAACTCTTTTCAAACAAGCTCCTTTAAAATTTCTAGTCCTTTGCAAAAGTTGAATACAATCAAATTAAAAAAAATTGAAGCCAATGCCTGGAGCAGACATTTAATTATTTTATTTAATTATGGTTTTACTTAATTATGTATTATTTAATTGTTATTAATATTTCACAATGTTAAATCAGTTATTATCTGATAGTTTGTTAGTAAATGTTATCTCATTATTTATTGTAAATATTTTGTTAATAATAAATTTATTAAATTTAATTATTTGTCATTCCAGATGGATTTCTGGATTTTTTTTCCTTTTGTGAGAGCTATATTGAATCCATCGATCATTTTGGCAATACAAACATTTTCACTATATTAAATATGACAATCCATGAAAATGAGAAATCCTTTTTATTTTCTAGCATTTCCTATAATCTTTTTTTTTACTGCTTATTAGAATTAATTATAGAAATGTTTAACCTTCTTAGTGAGATTTATTCCTAGATGTTTACAATGTTTTTGAAGTAACTGCTAATAGAACTGTTTTCCTGATTTTATTCTCTGCGTGTTCATTATTGTGGTTAGAAAAGCTACTTATTGTTACATATGATTCTGTATTTTGTTACTTATCTGAAAATATTTTGAGTTTTCTGGTAAGATGCTTTATGTTTATGATTGCATCCTGTATAAATGAGACATAAGTTCTTCCTTTTTTTTTTTTTTTTTTTTTGCCAGTCCTGGGCTTGAGCTCAGGGCCTGAGCACTGTCCTTGGACTTTCTCAAGGCTAGAGCTCTATCAGTTGAGCCTCAGCACCACTTCCGGCTTTTTTTTTTTTTCTATGTATGTGGTACTGAGGAATCAAACCCCGGTCTTCATGCATGCTAGGCAAGCACTTTAACCACTAGGCCAAACTCCTGGCCCAGAGTTCTTCCTTTTCTGTGCATGTATGTCTTTTATCTTTTTTCTTGCCTCACTTCTCTGGCTAACAATTCAAGCACAACAATGAATAGGAGTAACATAAATAACATATCTTTGTCTTGTCTCTTATTGCACAGAAATGAACCAACAAACCAATTAATAAATAAAGGAGAAGAAGTTAAATAGGCCAATAGACACATGTGAGGACTTTATCCATCAATGTTAATGGTTAAGTTATAATAGTTTTGATTACCAGATATTTTTTCAGGGATTCATTCCCATTCGTCCATGCTATCCTGGGCATTACAGCTTCTGCTGAAGATCTGGTATTATTCAGATGTTTGCCTTTTAAGTAATTAGTTGGAGCTTTTCTCTTGTAGATTTTAGTATTTGTTTGGCCTGTACTTTTGGTATTTTATATATACTTCGATGTATTACAATTCCTGTCTGGTACTATTTATCTGTCATTATAAATGCTTTATGTCCTGGATGTCCATTTCTTTCCCTAGACTCATCAAAAATTCTGAAATTTTCATTGAATAAACTTTCTGTGCCTTTAATCAGAATATGAGTTCCCTCTTCTATAAAAAAGAATATAGGTTTGGTCTCTTAAAAATAACCCAGAAGGGCCAGCAGTTTGGCCTTGGGACTGAGGGCTTACCTAGCATGCTCAAAAACCCAGGTTTGATTCCTCAGTACCACATACATAGAAAAGAACTGGAAGTGGTTCTGAGGCTCAAATGTCAAACACTAGCCTTGAGAAAGTCCAAGGACAGTCAAGCCCAGGATTAGCAAAAAAAAAAAAAAAAGAGGGAATTTTAGATGAAATAGTTATGATTGTTTTTATTGATAATATGGTAATTTGTCAACTTTGACCTTAATACTTTTATTACTTGGAGAGTCTATTACTTTTTCTTGGAAAGACTGTTAGTGATGCTTCCCATTGCATTTTAATTTGATTTCTTGAAATTTTCATTTCCCCAGTATCTATTCGGTATTATTTTTGTTGCTGTTATTATTGTCATAATTGTTATTTTTTGTTTGTTTTTAGAATCTGTATCTCTTTGCTTTGGCTCTTTGTCCTTGTTATTGAATTTTTCACCCACACTTTGAACTTTTTTCATCCAGGACTTGAATTTATGTTTGTGCTTCACAAATCTACTTATTTGAATCCTCTTTGAAGTAATTTCAGTTTTGCAACTAGGCTTTAAAATCATTTACCTGGTAATCTGAGTGTTTCAGTGTTATGAGTAGTATTGGCTGACATGTGTTATAATAAATTATGAATTTTTGGAGAAAAGATGCTTCTTTGCATTTTTATATTTCTTATGTTTCTAAGTTGTAATTAGCATATATGTGTGGATGGACATTTAATCCAGTTAGAATTGAAGGACTTCTTACTAAGCAGCCTTCTTTCAGAGGTTCAACTCCCAATGTCACACAAAATGGAGAAAACGAGCCACCAAAAGAACACCACCACCAAAACAGAGTAGGTATTGAAATACACCTGAAATCAACTAAAACCAATTACTATACTATTAATAGCCAAAGGGAAAAATAATACAAGGCAGTGTATAATAAAGTATAAAAATGCAGAAATAATGCTAATAAATGAACAAAATAAATGAAGGAATCATGCAATCAAGGGAACACAAAGAAGCAGGCCAAATAAAAGCACGGGGGGGTGGGGGGACTTAGAGAAGAAGAATGTGAGGAAGATGAAAAGAGAAGATCATGAGCTAAAGCAATCTTGTCACAAAATTTTAAAGAAAATATTAAATAAAAATAGAAGAGATATTCAAATTTAACTTTTAGAGGCCGGGAACATGGTCTTGTTGTAGAGTGCTTGTCTAGCTTGTACAAAGCCCTAGATTTGATTCCTTGGTACCACCTATACAAGAAAAAGCTGAAAGTGATGCTGTGGGGGAGAGCTAGTCTTGAGGAAAGCCCAACAATAGTCCTCAGTCCCTGAGTTCAAGACCCATGACTAGCAAAAAAACAAACAACTTTTAAAGTAAAATACAGAACAACCAAAATATGGTAGAAAGAGAAAAGTTTAAAAGCAGTTAAAGAAAAATTAAGCAACGAAAAGAAATTTTTCTGAGATCTCTAGTATTGGAATTTGCCAGGTGGTGGGTAGTGAGTCATAGCTGGAATCTATTATAGTTCCTACTGTTCAGACTGCTGCTGTATGCAGGCTGAGTTCCAGACTAGTCAAGGCCTCATTATCAACTTCTATGTTGCATTCACTTCAGAAACTTTCTTTCATTGTATATCAGGAGCCACTTTGACCCCATGTTGCATCGTGGCTTGTGAATCAGGCCAGTTCCCACTTTTTCCTGAATTTCCAATTCCACTTCGGACACCTAAAGGTAGCAAATATGCAAAGTGTAGGCTGTCCCACAAGAGCACTGGAGACAGCAGCCTGACGTCTGGCCCAGAGGGGTATAACTTAGGAAACATTACTCTGCCTGCTGATCTCAGTATTTTCAAAATCCACTTATCAAGAAACATTTCAGGAGGCAAGAAGCCAGAAAAATTGAGACATCCCCTAGAACCTGGGATGAAACTTCTCTGTTTTCACCTACAAGTCACATTAAGCAGAGAGATAGTACCAAAGCCAAGCAAGGTGCTGGACAAGAGATGGAAGCTCTGTTTCCATGGAAATCCTTAAACAGTGGAGCCCATTTCTCCTTACAGACTCAGATTGTGAACTCTCTCTTCTCCATGGCCCAATTTGCCTGCAGCTTAGACTTTGCAGCACATCCATGCCCAATCCTTCCCATCTCTAATCGCCTCCTCTGATAGCTCCCAACCAGACATTGGGACAGGTTAGCCAGACCGTTGACTTCTGTTTGTTTGAGTTTCACATTCTAGAGTATCTCAGTCTTAAAAATAATAAGCCTCACTCAAGATGGTACCTGCTATAGAATTCAGAGATGGAAGGAGTGCCAAAATGGGTTACTTCACCAATACCAGTATGCCATGCAAGAAGAGTCCTCAACCATAGATCCCCCATTCAATTTCAGGATTCCTTTTAGTAGTGATTTCACAATTCCACATGTGAAAAATATGTTTAGAATTATGTAAATATACATGTAAGTGTAAATACACACATTGTTCATAGATGATGAGCCACTTAATGAACGTAGCAGCAATTTTAAAGAAAATATAACAAAATACACACGTATAATACAGTTAAGTGACAAGAAAATGACAAAGCAGACCATTTCAGTTAAAATAAATTCTTTTGGACACTTTATTGACAATTGAGTAATAAATAATATCTGCTAAAATTATTTATATTACAATGTTCTATAAGTAAGATAGATAAAAGATTAGCCCCTCAGTAGATAATTGGATCAACACGATGTGGTATTTATACACAATGGAATTCTATACTGCCACCAGAAAGAATGACATCGCCGCATTTGTAAGGAAATGGAAAGTCTTGGAAAAAATCATATTAAGTGAAATAAGCCAGACCCAAAGGAACATAGGTTCAAAGGTTTCCCTCATTTGTAATAATTAGTACAAACCTAGGATTCTCCTAGCATAGGATTATAATATTTCAAACCCTACGTACATAAAGCCATATAGGATGAGGCCAAATCAATGGACCTGCAGGACATGGAAACAAGAGCTTAATTATGAGTGACTCTTTTTAATGTACTATGTTATTTCTCTTCTCTTCTGTTGCACTTTGGTTAATCTCATATTATTACAGTATTTGACTTTGTTACTTGGTTTATTATATATATATATATGTTTATTTGTTTATTTGAATAGGAGGGGAAAAAAGGTGAGGGGAGGGGTGAAGGGCGGGAAATGGGGACAAAAACATGAGAAGGGGTATCAATGTGTGAGAACTAATGCACCTTCTATCTGGCAAATATAACTGTAACCACTCTATATATTAAAATAAAAAAACAAAATGAATAATAAGAAGAAAAACAGTAATCATAATAACAACATTTCAAAATGGCTGGTTGTCCATGCTCAAAAATCTAATAGTAAAGGTATCCACAGGTGAACCATGGCTTATACAAATGTATTTTTGCAGTAATGTGAAGGCTGCCAATTTGCTGTTAAATAAACAATATTAGCCATCATATTGATATGGTTTAAGTTTAATATTTTGGTAGTTTTGAATCTTACTAATCGCTTTCTTATTATGTCTGAGCTACATATTTAAAAATTTTAGGGAATTACACATCTGAATAAGATTATCTTGAGTAATTTTATTTAGCCCTGGAATCTATGAGGGTTTACAACAAGTTCCCTTCTCTATCCCAGTTTGATAAATATTATTACAGCTCAGGCATTTACTCCTGGGAACATTCTTTCACACAACCAGAAAGGGTTGAAACTGCTTATAGGATTAAGGTCTAATAAATCATTATAGTTTCAATTTTGCATCATAAGACTATAACAAATATTTAAATGCTAATTTGATAAGTAAACCATAAACACACCACAAAATAATTTTGTATTGAATGATTGCAGCCAAGAAATAAAACTTGTGACCAATATATCTGCAAAAGAATGGAGACACCTAATCAACATAATGTATTGTAGAATAGTGGAACTCCATGATTATAAAAACCCCAAAGGAAGCAGTGTACTGAGTGATATTTCTTGTAATGGTGCCATGAAAATGTAAGCTTCCATAAATTGAGTGGTTTTTTTTGCTTTTCTTGTGAAATTAATGACACTAAAAACACACATTCCTATTACATGTTTATGTATATGAATTCATAATCTTTAGGTTATTATTTTATAATAGGCTCTACATTGATGAGAATGAGGAAATTAAGGTCCACAAAAGGTGATGAGATAAGGGAATAGACACTCTACCCACAGACATTTATTTACATTCCCAACTCATAAGAAGTTATGTTTGCTCAGAAGTAAAGCTCTGAAGCAAATTGCCCAGCCTGAATCCACTATTTATCATCTATAATATACCATGAATAATGAGAAAGCTCAGAAATAGATTATTAAAATAATTTAACCTGATTTTGAGAGGACAAATTTAGTGTTTTAAATCTGCAAACTAAATATACTTTATATGAGTTAACAACTATTCTGAATTGCAATTTAAAGAGAGAAATTGAAAATGTAAAAAGTATTGATCAAAAATACACAGTAGTAGTCCATTAAAATTTATAACAAATTTTATAGCCTTAACCAATAGAAATGTATCCTTTCTCGTGCTTTCTCAGCTTTCTCATTTTCAGAGACCCTAAATCTGAAATCAAGTCTTTGGCAGGATTTCTTTATTTCAAGGACTCAGAGAGAGCATTTATTTTATGCCTTTCTTTTGATATTCTGTTTGTTTACAGAATTCCTTGGCATTCGCTGACATACAGACCTATTGTTCAAAATTCTGAGTCTGTTTTTACATGGGATTCTTTCCTGTATATTTTTTTTTGCCAGTCTTGGGCTTGGGCTCAGGGCTTGAGCACTGTCCTTGGACTTTCTCAAGGCTAGCACTCTACCACTTGAGCCTCAGCACCACTTCCAGCTTTTTTCTATGTATGTGGGGTACTGAGGAATTGAACCCGGGTCTTCATGCATGCTAGGCAAGCACTCTACCATTAGGCCAAACTCCCAGCCCCCTTTCCTGTATATTTTTATCTCTAATCTCCATCTCTTTTAGGGACATCAAATGTGAATTTGAGGCAAGATAATCTCATCTTGAAATCTTTAAATTAATCATACCTGCAACGACCAGATTTCCAGTTACATTCACATCTGCTTCTAGAGGATTAAAACTAGGCCTTAGCTTTTAAGAGGACAAACTTGAAAAACATATAGTATTCATTAACAATCCTAAGATTTTGCAAAGATGCCACTGAATGAAAACTTGAAGAAATTAAGCACATAAATCTGTAGAATAAAAAAATCAAAATGGAGAGTGTACATTATTAATGTTTGAAGCATATTTGCCATTCCAATTAGCTGACCTTTTGTGTATATGTGGTTTGGTAAAATATCTGGATATATTAGCTGTAGTGTTGCTTCCAATTTTCAGCTTTTCAATACAACCAATGCCAGTGCTAGATTTATAAAATGTATACTCGTTCCATAATTTTGCCTGACAAAACTTTAAACAAATGTAGGCAAAACCTTTTGGGCTCCATTTTCTATTTCCTTGGTTCTGGGAGAGATATTGGGTAAGTAGTAAAAGAAGAGATCTGTGCATACTGTGTCTGAATGTTTAATGGGATATGTGGATTAAAATACTCCCCTTCTATCTATCGGACCTTCTATCTATAGTAGCCTACTATAGAACAGCAGACTGAGCAAATGAGGGATAAGTTCTCTACTCACTATTACAAGATGACATGATGTGTCTCCTGAGGCTCCTTCATGTTGGTGATGGTGATTAGCAAGCTTATTCTGTGACCTTCTACTTATTCTCATCTCTCCAGTAATCTAACAATTTAGCTTTTGATTGTATTGCAAACTCTCAAGATTCTTAATAAGTCTTATAGGATGTTGAATGATTATATGACATCATCCTGAATTCAAAGCTACGGGTATGAAACAAGTAGTAAGTTAAGGTCCTCAGATAAAATTAATTAAATATATATAACAAATTAAATAAATATATGTACATCAATGTATATAATACATATATGTATGTACATTATATGTATATAGTGTATGTATGTATTATGTATATATTACATATATGTGTGTATAATATATATGTTTGTATATATAATGTTTATATAATAAATCCAACCTTTGAGTGCAGCTGGAAGTATGGCATATGTGGTAGGAAGAACATCTGCCTATCAAGTGTGAGACTGACATCTCAAACTAATACTCCTAGAAACAATTAATAAGGAATTGTGAAGATAACTTTTATCAGTCAGTCAGCCTCTGCTAGGTTTTACAGCAGTAATGTCATAATTGCAATGTAAATTTCCTGTGATTTTAGCTATGTATCATCTTAATTCTGTGATCCATATTGGAGTGGTAGGTCCTGCGAATGACATGCAATTCAATGAAGAAAAGACAGTGAAAGCTTCTAGTTAAATGACACACCACTCAGGAAGCAAACTCACTCAACATCACCGGCAACTTCGGTTAATATCATATTGTTACAGTCACTGACTTTGTTACCTGCTATATTATATATACATGTATTTGTTTATTTGAAATAGGAAAGGAAAGGGGAGAGAACAAGGTGATTCGGAGGGGGTGGGGGGAGGGAAATGGGGACAAAAATATGACAGGGGGTATCAAAGTGTGAGAAGTGATGTACCCTCTGTCTGGCGAATGTAACTGTGACCCCTCTATACATTACAGTATTTTAAAAAATGAGATGTGACAGGTCACATGGCCCCCAGAGAGACATACAATCCTCTCATGGGGGAGGGCAGCAGATAACGTGATAAGAACAAAATCTAGAGCATTTTTTCTCAGCAATAATATTAAGAAGTAACTCTCTTTAACTTTTACACTTATGGAGTCTAACATTTCATACTTGCTTTTAGCTACCCAGACATAAAGCAATGACCTGGGTGCTTCTTAGTAATTAAATTCTTAATCAAACTATTATCTTCCTTCCTAACCTGACTGGAGGCATAGTAGTGGTGTGATGAGAAAATAGTTTACTGAATTTTCTTAAGTTAAAAAGAACGAACACTGTGTCCAGATTTCTGGCTATAAATTTATTTTTCTCTCTCTCAGCTTGCCATTCTCAAATGAATCCTATGCTTACCGATGTTAGAAATTAATTACTTTTATTATCTTTTGGGAGTTTAGTTGCAATGTTTGCCACAGTGAAACGCTGCAAAATCTGCTCTTGAGACATGGTTTTACTATTATGATTAATCCTATCTGGATCCCATAACATTTTTTATTTAACCATAACAGTATCACAAAGCAATGTAATTGCTTAGGTGCTGGTCATCAGTCTTTTATGAGACTTTAAATGAGAAAACATAAAAAGGCATAGAATTGAAGTAGTGTTGCACAGATTTTTCCCCATTACTACAGCACTCAAGATTTAGCTCAAGTGTAATATGTTGATTGAGAACACTGACTTTATTACTTTCAGTCTGGAATGGAATTATTTATTCACGAATCAGATATCCACTTACTCTCTCTTTCTGTGCATGGTAACAGCAAAAGTGATTCGTTTTATTCATTTACTCTGGGTGGTTTTCTTTTGGCTTATTTTATTAGTATGCATTAGTTGTGCATGAGAGAGAGTATTCATTGTGATAGTTCCATACATGTAGACAATCAATCCAGTTGAACTTTTCTCTCACTGTCTTTCTTCTCTACCCCCTACCCTATCAACACTATTTACATGTGAATAACCCCAACTGCTTCATTTTCATTAACTCTCCCACTCCCCTCTCTCATCTTGTTTTACCTAGAAACAAAAGCATTGCTCCTTAAATCAAACAAAAAAACACAAAACCCTTGGTTTGATCACATAATAAATATCGAATGATTAACAGTGACTCTTTCAATATGAAAAATCACTTGTAATGGTATTTTACACAAAAGAACCCTGCTACTAAGGTACTGCCTATTGTGATGTTCTATGACCATCAAGATATGACATTCCATCAAACATATTACTGAAGACAGGTGGAAAAGGAAGTATAAACATAGATTGAAAGAAGAAATTTTGATAAACACATGGATTGCTTTCCTAAACCAGCATTTTCAGGTTGGATATTTCAATATTTCTTAATCAGTTATTGTTATTCAGATCATTCATGTATTTATTTTAGGTGAAAACCCCATTTAGTATATCTTTCTATAACCTTGAGAAGTCATATAAATTTTTAAGTCTCCTCAAGACTATACTAAAATATAGGTACCATTCATTTCACAGAGGTCAAGAGACATTTTCAGTGAAATAAACTAATGCCTCTTGAACAATTTCCATCTGGAAAATATCTTAAATATATATGTTCAAGAGTTAGTCAAGTCTAAACACAACAAAGATATAAATTTTTCATTTATTGTTAAGTGAGGCTTCTCAAATTTTTGCCAACTAAATTATCCACTTACACATTTAAGGAATCCTTCTGCCCTTGCCACTTTTCAAATTAATATAGTGTATTAGGAGATGGTTTTCTCAATTTTTCCCTAGTTTCTGAACATCAGGATTTTTTGTGAAATACAATTTTCCATTTATATAGTTTTGGAAAAAGCTGTATACTACACATTATATTTTTGAAATTTTAAATAGCGTACACATTCCTTGTGTGTTATGCTTTTCATTGCTGTGACAAAGGAACTGATATGAACAATTTAAAAGAGAAGATAATTTGTTTTGTTTCACTGTTTCATATTTCTTTCTGTATGCCTCGGTTTCATGGCTTTGGTGCCTGTGACAAGGCCAAACATAATGATGGTGAATTCATATGGCAGAGGCTACATATCCCCAGCAGAGAAAAAGGACTGAAGTCTACTTCTACATGCTAGGTTCTACCTCCAAACTAAGTTTCCTCTATCTCACAAAATAGAGCCACCAGTTGGGCATCAAGCATGCAACACAGGAACCAGACAGTAACATTTCCTATTTAAACCAGATCACTTTAGTATCTAGAAAAGACTGGTTTTAGGATCTTTTACAGATTGCAAAGCCATGAATGCCCAAGTTTTATATAATTGGACAGAATTTGTAGATATTTCAAATAATGTCCAGATTAGATTACCTAGAACAAGGTTAGGGATATATAAATCATCTTAATCATTTTTTTTGTTAACTACTGGCACAGATGTAATTTAAAAATATTTTCAATCTATATTTGGATTGTGGAACCTAACAAAGTTTTGAGAAATGTTGCCAAATAAGTATTTTACATATTAAGAAACTCAGGTAATAAACTTTATTGTGACTATAAAGTAATTTTACATAGGAGCATGATTAATCTCCAGGGGGCCTGGTAAAACTAGTTGGATAGATTCAATTTCTTCCCAGTTATGACTTGCAGTTGTTGGTATACACTTGAAGATACCACATGAGGTTGGAAACATGAGAGAGAAATTGTCATTCCTTACCCAGGATAAATGTCACAGAGAAATCCTGTTTTAAGGTAATAAAATTATGCAAAAAGGATCTCAAAGTATGCTAAAGAAGCCCCAGTATTTTGCCTTGCAATTGAGATACATTACCTTGGTTAAAATAATTGAACATCTGGGAAATGAGTACTTGTTTCCTAAATCCTTTTGAAAACTGCATTTCTAAATAGCATGAGGAAATTTCTGTTCTTGATATAATAGAAAAGTTTGTACTACCCAAATTATATGGTCAAAAATAATCAAACAAGCCAGATTAAATTTTAAAAGTGATCCATTTAAATAGTCAAGACTTGAGGGACCAGAACTCAGCAATAAGGATGGATCATCAAATTTGCCTCACTTTCTGAGAATTGCTCTTCTTCTCAAGACTTCTTGCACATTCTTGGCATGAGTAAAGAACCTGAGAATGTAGATAGAAAGCAGATCTTGAGGTACAGAAAAAATGCACAGAAATGAGGAATGAATTTGAAATTGCTACATGCAGCAGATATACTGAAGAATTAGTCTTCCAGGTGGAGAGAGGAGTCAGAAAGAAGAAAGACTAACATTAAACATGAGATTTTGTTCTGTTTTGTTTTTCTGTGTTTGTTTTTCCTTTCAGGCATTTGCTTCTGGAGTTGTGCTTAACAAAAGATATTAAGTCTGGGAGTTTGGCCTAGTGGTTCGATTCCTCAGTACCACATACATACATAGAAAAAAGCCAGAAGTGGTGCTGAGGCTCAAGTGGTAGAGTTCTAGCCTTGAGAAAGCCCAAGGACAGTGCTCACGCCCTGAGCTTAAGCCCAAGACTGGCAAAAAAGAAGAAGATATTAAGCTGAGAAGAAAATGAGCCACTGAGACTGATGCTACTCCCACAGTGACAATAATGATGCTTATGATGGTGATTGTGTGCTGGTAGTGGCACTGGTAATGCTGATGAACTCAGGGTCTACAACGTATCAGCACTCTGACTTAGTAATACAGGCTCTTTGTTTTTACTTCTATCGTCTATATCTGCGAAATACTTTTATGCCAGTATTAAAAGAAGTCTTAGAGGGATTGAAAAGTAACTCAAGTCTCTAACTACATTTTATATAGCCTGCTCCTTTGCTCCCTACTAAAGAATGGGATGAATAAGCTGGAGAAAAAAGTAAAAGAGGATCTAATACTTTTTCACCTATTAAAATTCAACATTCATTTTATTAAATACACCAGGACCAAGAGCAGGAAACAAGAAGAAATAAAACATAAAAGAGCATGCTATAAATGGACCAGATACAAGTATTATTATATATGAACCTTAAAGCAACAGTGATTAGTATGACTCAAGAAACAGATGACCTAAAGGGAGACAATCTCAAAGCCATAACCTACAAATCAAATGGAATGGATTGAAAAATATTACCACAAATTATTTTTGTTGAATTGATAACCTATCATTTTTGAATGAAGAACTCAAAAGACGGGTTTAAGAACAGATTAGACACCATTGAAGAGAGGATTTGTGAGCAGAATATAAGCAAATCAAAAAATACTTTTCACAAACACTGACATAAAAGAATAATCTGAACAAGCAATGAAAAACCAAGTCCCTCAGTTTCTTATGTAAAAAATTACAATGCTAAACCTGTTTAACTGTATGTTGAAGTTAGTTCTTTTCTAAAAGGCATTCTACTATGTATTTATTTTACTTGAGTGAGAAAAAAAGGCTCACTCCCCAAATTCTTGTTGATTTTCTGTGTTAACCTGCCTTAACTATAATGGATAGCTAAAACAAGCATGTTTATATGCTTTTTCCAATCACTAATCATAAATAAGCCAAGCCACTACCACTTAATGTGGTCAAAGAACTCATGGGAAGGGAGGTTAACTCACTTCTGTATTATTTTTTAATACTTTCAATTAAATGTCAGGAATAATGATTTAAAAAATTTATTTGGGGCTAAAAGAACATGCTTGAAACATGCAATATACACCAATAAGAATTATTACTTACTAAAACTTAATTTCTATAATAGAAATACCATAAACTCAGTGGTGTTATGCACTAGTTTATTTAGTTCTACACTTAAGTTTTTCCTTCCCTTCTCTATTTCCTAATAGGGTGAATTGGATTAATATAGATGAAACTGTATGACTAAATCACACCATTTCTTCCAACTAGAAAGTACCTGGCAAACTACGACTTAAATTAGTCCAAAAATTGTACTGTATCTTTATAAAAAAAAAAAAAGAAAGTTTTTACACTAGTAGATGATAGAATTCAATTCATGCGGAGGAGAGGATAAACATAATCAGGATATTCCACACACCGTATTCTCAGTGAGAAATGTGACATTAATTACTGACCTAATAATAATATTCACATATAACCTAAGTATCATCAATGCCGTATATTACATAATAATATATAATACATGTACAATATAAATATAATCTTCTATCATCTACCTCTCTGATGCTCTTCTTGCCTGGAGAAATAATTTATTTTTCAATGACTGAATAGTGTAAGCTTAATTATCATAAAAAGAAACTAGGTAATAAGATATTTCAATCCAGGAAGAGTTTAAAGGAGTGAGATATGTGAACTCCCATATCATGAACTGAAGCGGTACAGACATCATTTTTTATCTTCCAATCCTGTTTCTTGAGATTGACATTAGGCTCCAAAAACTTGTGTGGCATACCATCTGGGAAATGGGGAAGGATTCGTGGGCAGAGCACTAGAGCAAAAGCCTCCAAAATAACAATGACCAGTGACAGCTCCAGAAATTAATTGGACATTTACCCACTCAGTGAACTGAAAGGAACAGAATTACTTTTCTTATGTGAGTGAGCCAGGGCAATAGAAAATCTGATTAAATGGCTTACAATGAAAAGAACATAAATGACTAGTTCAACATAAATGGTTGCAATTTGGAAGCAGAATGTACTTTTTAAAAGACTAATGACTGAAAAGAGAACACAACAGCTCAAGATATATACATTCTCTATCTGTTACTATAATATAAATTCATTGCCATGTTCCATTAGGGTTTTTCAAGAAATTAATAAAGATATATTCAGTCAGTGATAAGAAAATCCTTGACAAAAATGTGTTATCAATGTTGAGATATGGTTGAGGAAAAATACCAAGTCTATCATTTAGTTGTTTGGGCTACTTATTTATTTGTTTATTTCACGATGTTAGAGTTTGAATGAAAAACATCATGGTTACTAGACAAGTTCTCTTTTATTTAAACCATGCCTTGAACCCTTTATTCTCTCATTATTTAGTTATTTTGGTGGCACTGGGGTTTGAACTCAGGACCTTGTGCTTTTTAGACCGGCACTCTTGCTTTTGTGCCATAATTTCAGACCACTGTCCTCTGAGTATTTTTCAGATAGGTTCTGCTCAGGCTGGTCTGGACCAATATTCTCTTGTTATACTTCCAGGCATAGCTTAGGTGACTGGAACATGCCATCACATCAGCTTTTCCTGTTGAGATTGGGGGAAGTGAGGTCTCTCTTGGACTACTTTGCTTAAGCTATCCCGGAAGTAAGATTTTCTCAATTCTTGTCTAGTACCTAGGATTATAGCATGAAACGACAGTACTTAGCTTAAGCAGATTCATAACCATAGAGATTTCCTAAAATATCTATGATATTTTGTGGGCTCTAGAGTCGGGGCTAAGCAGTTGTTGGTCAATAGAAAACATATAGTAAGCTGCTATTGAACTAAACCTCTCCAACCTATTGGGAACCTTACGGGTACTGATTGAGCTGTTTCCATTGGGAGCTCGACACCATCAAGTTTCCCATGGACATTCATGGATGCTGTTTAGATGCAGAGACCTTTCCATAGTGTTTCACCTGGAAGCAAGACCATGGCTTAAAAAGTTTGGCTTGCCTTGTTCCCAGGTTTCATCTCTGGACATGATAATTCAAATCTTCCTCAATTGTACGCAATCACATTGCTCCTCTGCAGCAGTTGAGAAGCTAAGCTTACTCTAGCACAAACTACTAGGGTTGTGCTGTGTTTTGTGCGTGTGTGCATTTGCTGCATGGTTGCAGATAGTTGGAAGTAGGTCTAGTTTGCAGATATGCTTTGCTGGAAAAAAAATGAGTAATAAGGTCAGAAAAGGGGAGGCTGTAAGTGAAGTCTAAGGTTCTAGCATCCTAAAGGAGAAGCCCAACTTGCTCCTCTGATTTTAAGGTCAGTTTAAACAACATGGGGGTAAAGAAGGCAATTCAGCTGTTCACTGTTGATAGATTACTCTCAGAACCTTGGAGGCAGGGCAGTGTCTGAAAGGAATTCATTCTGTCAATTGGAAGGTCATGAACATTCTGAAGAAATTTGTCTCACTTGTGGAGATTTCAATTTGAAAATCCAGTCTTCCAACTGTAGATAAAAAAATAGTGTTTTGCATTAACCAATTATTCGTCTCATCTTTGCAGTATGGATTAGCAGCCTAACAACTTCACACAGCTAGGAGCTCAACCAAATGTTTTCAGAGAGACAGAAAAACTGGAAAGATGGATGGCATGGTTATGGGTTCATTGAACACACACACACACACACACACACACACACACACACACACACACACACACACACCACTATGGCATATAGTGTGTGTCTATTAGTATATCCTATTTTTGCTTATGGTAACAAAAGAATTGGGGAATGGTGGCTTGTAAAAGGATTGGGAAAATAATGTATACTTTCAAATGTGAGAGGAAATGTTGCAAGGAAGCTCTGTTTAACATTATTTTATTATCAGTAAAGGTTTATGATCTTGGGCAATATTCACTGAAGGACAGAACAGGGTAGGATTGAGATAGGTTGAGGGAACATTGGATGTACAGTTGAGTTCATCTATTCAGGCAACAGTGACATCATTAACTCAAACTAATTTAAGCCAAAAAAAGGAAATATATTGGCTTATATAATTGAAAAGCATAATGATTCTGCAACAGTGGAGTAGATTGCTCAAGGCAAGGATTATGAGGACAGTGTACCAGGGAATAAGTCCCAGGATTAGGAGCTAGATGATTTGGAGGAAGCTGTATGATCTTCAGCAAGTGACTCCATTTCTTTTTCTGTAAAATGCACATAATTACTTTATATAATTTGTGAAAGAATTAAAGCTGATATTCCATAACATTGCCCCATGCAGAGCATGTACGTTCTTTTCATGAGTACTCTTTTTTAAAATTTTATTTTATTGTCAGGGTGATGTACAGAGGGGTTACAGTTACATATTTAAGGTAGTGAGTACATTTGTTTTTGAACATTGTTACCCTTTCCCATGGTTGTAAAGTTCATTTCCTTCTTCTTTCTCCTAGTTGTCCATTTTGCAACCGATTTTTCCCATTAGGGAGACAGGTCTCAGCTTACACTTCATCCACAAAACAACCCAGTAGAAAAGCAGATTATTTTTCTCAGTAAAGATTGTCCCTGAATTACAATAGTCCCACAAATGAGTTTTTGATTCTATAATGCTGTCAAAATGATAGGGAATTGATAGAAACCGTACTTGGATGTTTTTGGATTTTGGCATATTCAAAACTGTGATGTGGGTTAACATTCTTTCTTAAAATGCTGGGCAGTGCAGTTCTCCTTAAACCAGTGACCACAATCACTGTGCTTTGCAGTTAAGCTAAGACTGGATCTGTTAAGTGTATTTGTGACTGATGGCTTCTGTGGGTTTAATGAGACATAACCTGATCATTCATAAGGCCAGCAGCATCTGTTATAAGACACGAAACTTACTCTTATTGATTCCCTGTTGGAGAGAGGTGGGAAGAGGGAGAAGGAAAGTGAGAGGGGAAAAGGAGAGAAGAAATAGGGGTCCAGGGGGAGAAGGGAGGGAGGAGGAGAAAGATTTGCTGCACTTGGAACCTCCTTAGCTAGGAATTAGACCGAACTCCACACAAGCTATGTGGGAAAAAAAAAAAGAGTAAAGTGGAGCAAATATTTTCTCTGGAAAATTGAAATGCCCTTTCCAGAAGAGAAGAAAGGAATTCTGGAAGGATTTAAACAACCAAAGTGTACGTTACTTCTAAGCAGGAAGACCTAACATGATTTCAGGATGATTTAGAAACTAAGTGAAATACATAAAGAAGCAATCATCTCCATAAAGCCTTAGGTATTCCTGAGTCAGCACCAAATTTGTCAAAGTGTCCAACTAGAAATGTTTCTTTGGGATGTTCTCATACTTTAGTATCTTTTAATTATGTATCTTCATAGCAGACATTGTTTTATTTATAAATTCTTCAATTCTCTAAACTAACATAAAATGTTCAGCCTTTATGGGAAAGCTAAGTCCATGTGCATGCCAATCTACAAGTAGGGAATCAGAATTTCAAGTCAGGTATATTTGAATCTGATTGTTTTAGGCTTCCTACCTCTTTGCAAAGCTTCCCTTCATATGTTTGGTTCCCTCCCCCTCCCCCCCACTTGCTTTGTTTTGCTGCTAGTCAATGCTTTTAGTTACCTTCATATACATCAAGAATAGAAGACCACCCAATTGGATCTCACAGCCAAGCACTGTTATTTTCCTATTGCCAAGAGAAAGACGTAAGCCAGGTCAAAACACTTTGAAGAACTTGCAGCAGCATTTTCTTCATTTTTTTAAAGATATGTTATTGTCAATGTAAAGGTGATACACAGAGGAGTTACAGTTAAGTAAGTCACATAAGGAGTACATTTCCTATTGGACAATGTTACCCCTTCTCTGGCTCTCAGTCCCCCCCCCCACCTCATCCCCACTCACAAATTGTACAGTTCATTGTCAACATAGTGTCTAGTGAGTATCACTACTGCATTTAGTCACTTTTGTCCCACCCTTTCTGAGCCCCCTTATCCTTCCCCAAAACAAATAAACTTCAAACAAGACAAAAGGCGAAGAAGGAAAAAAAACCCTATAGCCTTTAATACTAGTTACTGAGGAAGCTGAGGTGTGAGGATAGTGGTACAAAGTAGCCCAGGCCAGAAAGTCACTGAGGCTCTTAGATCCAATGAACTACTCATTAAAAGCCAGGAGTAGTGTTGTATCTCAAGTGGTAGAGGTCTAGCCTTAAGCACAAAGAGTCTCATGGATAGTGCCCAGTCCCTGAATTCAAGCCCCAACACCCACAACAAACAAACATATCTGCCCTACTACACATGGCATGTCCTGCTTGTCCATGTTTGTGGGGACTTGAGAGGAGGGGGTTGTCCTAGAGATATCACAGTGTCCAAGCAGTCCCAGTAGTCTGAGGCATTTGCTTTCAGTGACTGGACCTGTGATTATCTGTAAACCATATTGCACACTTATCCTGTGCTTAGATGACTGTATCTTCGCATTGTACCTTCTATCTTCCTGGCCTGTCCTACATCATACCAGCCATATTGTCTGGCTCCCCTCCATCTTGTCTGTCTCTCTGTAATCTCAAGTCTCCTAGGGCCTACTTTTTGAAAGAATCCTTCCCAGATTCTTCTAAACCCACTGGACTATGTTTCCTAATCCTGTAATTTGTTTGAGCCACATAACCTTAATCTTTGATTCTAAACTTTACTTTCTCTTTTGCAAATATTTACATAATTCTGTATGCAATTAATATCTAATGAATAGCTAACAAGCTACAAGATTATGCGTGTAACTTCAAATAATTATATATAATGCTGGACCCCAATTTTCTTTTCTCTTTTTTCTCTTCCACAGCATCTAGCCCAGGGAAGGACACATGACAGAGAGTGGATAAAAGCTTGCTGATTATTCTAACGTACACAAAGCTTGTTTTCACCCTTCTTTTGTTTCTCAGACTGTGACTAAGCTGCAAGTCCATCTTTCCTTTTCTTCTCTCTGCCTTGGTGTTGCTCCATAGGAGCATAAAACCAATTAACGCTTGAAACTGAGTCTTATCTAAAATATTCTGGTATCATAAAGCAAGGGCCTCCTTTATTGTCCTGTCATATTTGTCTATGCAGAACAAACTAAACCTCCTAAAGAAAGAAAATGCAATCTACTCTAGAAGTTTCCCCACTATATAAAAAGTATCATAAATTTTTACTTTTTCAGACTTACAGTACAATGGCAATAGTCCTGAATTTATGCCTCTGAACAGAAGTACAATTTTCATCCCCATCGCCTCCTGTTTTCTCTGTTCCTCTGTTTAATTTACTGTTATCCAATCTCAATTAAAACAATACTTGCATCTCAGTTGGTTGCAACTGAAAACCATTTCACTCAGAATACTGCTGGGGGTGGTGGTGACGAGTGGGAGTGGGAGTGACTGTAATCTCAAAGTCATATCAAACTACCACTCTGTGGTGAAAGCAAAGCACAGAGGAAGTGACCGTGCACAGTAGAAGCCAGTATAATGCATTTGGTACCAGGGTGGGGTGACCACTAACTCTACCCATGCCAATCTCTCTTCAGTGGAGCTATAATAGGCATTGATTTTTTTTTTAAGCTTTCCATCTACACCAAATGTCCTAAAGCCTGTCTGAGATTGTTTTCTTGTCTTATGCTCCTGTGAACAGGAGAGGAAAGGCAGGAGATGATGAGTAATGCCAGCAATATTCTGGAGTCATGTGCTGTTTTGACTGTGATGCTTGTCATTTGAGTCTCCATTAACCCAGAGAGAATGCTGTGGCCCAGGTGTGAGTGTGTTGTGTAGGAGTAAGTGTTAGTGGCTGCTAGTCATTATCTCTTCTTCCTTAGCAGTTATTTTTTTTAATAAGAAAGGAAGTTTCACTTTTCCTTTAGACTCAGTATTCCCATCTGCAAGCCGGGCACAGTGGTTCCTTCCTGTAATCCTAGCTACTCAGGAAGCTGAGATCTGAGGATCACGGTTCAAAGCTAGCCTAGAAACTAAAAAATAAAAGTCTGTGAGACTCTTATCTCCAATTAATCACCAGAAAACAAGAACTAGTGTTGTGGCTCAAGGGGTAGGGCAGTAGCCTTGAGCTGAAGACCTCAGGATCATCACCCAGGCTCAGAGTTCAAGTCCCAAGACTAACCAAAAAAATATCCCATATGAAAAAATGGGGAGGCTGCCGGAATCAAAAACTCCTTACAGAAATGCCAGAAAAGCATTTCAGAAAATTCAGAGTAGGTAAACCTGGTTGAAAAGTATTTTGTATTCACATTTAGGTCTTAGAACAATCAAATAGCATCAAACTAAGTAATCAAAATCATTACTGCTCAGACACTCTATGAATATACATTCCCAGAGGACAAGATTGTATCTTTGACACACTTCATTTCCATGTAAGCCCCATTATTTGGGGCAAAGAGGATGCAAATGCTTGCTGAGTGGCCTGCCCTCCTCTAAATATTTAAAGATCGAGCAGAATCCCTGCTCTCTTCCTCTGAGCCTGCAACATTGTTTGAAAGTTCTTTCATCTACTTGATCACTTTGTCATCCTTGGATTTGCTCTCTGCTAATCTTTTCTTGAGCTCAGGAAGCACACTTGGTGGTGGTTGTTCTATTGGAAATCCCTGAGACAACATCAATAGCCACAATCCTCCCACAAGCAAAGCCACCAAGGCAAAGGAGCCAGCCCCTTACCACAGCCCTGGCACAGAGGTGTCTTGGGCCTTAATCATCATTCTTCACATCTTATTTCAAGAAGCAACCGCATTTCTGGCAGGCCCACTCTGTCTATACTTGGCTATTTGAATTCTTAGTTCAACAATCCCTCAACTTAACCTCTGTTTCTCTGCCTGTTCTTCCTGCAAAGCTGACTTAAACTTAGAGCCTCTTCTGAGTTCTTTGAAGATGGCTCTCTAGTCACCTACACAGCAGTGCTAGATTTCTCCTAAAAACTGTGCTAGATTCATGTCCTATGCAGCTGTTGCAAGGAGACACGCAAAATCTTTACCCATTCACTTGTACATCTCTAATGCTAGCAAGACCATTGCAATATTCTCCTTTTGTGTGAAGTCTCCAAGATCTTTGGTAGAATGTATCTCAGGGCAAAATGTAAAAGATTATTTAGGGGCCATGCACGCTCTTGATGTAGGCACATAGTGAATGGTAGGTACTGTGAAAGAATAAATTCTCATGTACTTCTCTTTTTGTGAGAGAAAATATATGAGGCATTTGAAATCATTGTCAAACGGACTATTTCTTTTTATTTATTTTTTTTATTTTTTATTGTAATTAGTAAAAGGGTTACATGATATTTGCCAGATAGAAGGTGCGTTAATTCACATACATTGATACCCTTTCACATGTCTTGGTACCCATTTCCCTCCCCCCCCACACCCCCCACCCGTCTTGGTTTTCCCCCCTTCCCTATCAAATTTCAAATATCCAAATACAAATAAATTCAATATATTAGATAACAAAGTGAGATACTATACCAATTTTTGCAATTGTCTTCACTTATGACACAGAGAAATGAACTCCTGGATCTTCTGGAGAGTGAGACAACATCAAGAGACTACCCAATTATCCTCCCACCTTCCAGGTCCACCCCTCCCCACTTACCTGAGATGCTTCCTTTGTGGAAGCATGCTGCCAAGAACTTGAGAAATCTGAGAACAGCATCTTGTTCTAGATTGGGTAGCTAGGTGTCATAAATTACCACAGATGGGTGGCATGAGCAACTGAAATGACTTTCTCAGGATTCCACAGGTAAGTGTAAGATCAAGGTACTTCAGATATGATGTGTTTTACAGGCCATAATCATGGATTGCCCATGTTCTTCTTTTATAACCACACATGACAGAATGCACAGTGGAAGCAATCTCCCATGTCTATTCTTTTTCCAATTTAACAAATATTGATTTTTAAAATTGTGATTAATAGAAGGGTTACATTATATTCACCAGATAGAAGGTGCATAACTTCACAAACATTGATACCCTTTCTCATGACATGGTCCCCATTTCCCTCCCCCCTCCCTCCCCCCCCCACTTATCTTGATTTCCCCCTTCCCTATCCAATTTCAAATAACCAATTAAGCACATACAAAATATATCAGATAACAGGGTGAAATATTGTAACAATATGAGATAACCAAGGGATGGCAAAAGAGATGAGAGATAACATAGTACATTAAGGAAAACAATCACTCATAATATGGCTTTTGTTTCTTTATTGTGGAGGTCCTTACATTTAGTGTCATACTGTTTGGCCTTATGTATCTAGGTTTTGTTCTATTGTAAATCTCTGCTAGGAGAGCCCAATGTTTCTACTGATTATGACAAATGAGGGAGACTATTGGGCCTATGTTCCTTTGAGTCTGGCTTATTTCACTTAAGATGATTTTTTTTCTAAGTCTTTCCTATAAAGGCTCTCACCCTATCATGAGGTCTTCACACTTATGGCCTCATCATTGCCTATATTTCCCATACTATCCTTGGAAAGGTAGGGCTTTAAGGTAGGAACTAGTGGGCCCATTCTATCCATAGCACATGCAAACCATCTTAGGTAAAGGGAGATGACTCTGGAGATGGAGAGTCATATGCTGCTTAACAAGGAGGAAATGTTCTCAGAAGCATGGTATTAGCAACATGATCATTAAGAAAAAGCAGAAAATACTGTCCAAAATGTAGGTGGTATCAGTCACTCAACATGGCCTCAATGCAATAAAGACACATGAACAAAAGGAGCAAGAAGGGGCTGTTGGGCATTCTGACTGACTGTGATGATTTCTATAAGTCAAAGGAACACATGGTAATAAGCATAAAATAATAAATGTACAGATAAGTGGGTCATTCATTATCATTGCCAGATGTGATGCACTATTTGTAATTGTATGAACTCTAATTTCATATAACTCCTAGCATTGGCTTATGCCAGTATTACCACAAACATGTGAGTAATGTGTTGCAATAAAACATTATGACAGCTACAATAGCACAACACGATAGGGTTTTGTCTGTTCTATTAGAACCTTATGGGAGCCCTGTGGTAGATTATTCAGCCTAATGTAGATGGGAGGGTTGTTTACAGCACATGACTATAATAGGATCTTTCTAAGCAGTGCAGAAAGAATGCTACAGGAAATATGGAGAGGAGTCCTAGTTGGACAGGAAATATACTCATTACCTTACGCATGTAACTGTAACCCCTTTTTACATCACCTTGATAATAAAGTTAAAGACAAAAGAAACCAGTAAGACTTCAAAGAAATGGATATGTTATCAAAAAGTGTAATTAACTTCTATCCAATAGAGAGAAAGGGGGCGAGGGGAGAGAGAAACAGTTAAGATCTGGAGCAGCAAAGTCTGATAGAAAAGAAATTTCTAGAGTTAGGAAAGACCCACCAGAATTAGGGTGAATTAAATCTACATTAAGCCCAGACCCTGACTTATCAACTCATTTTTAAATATTTGGGTACCCAAGGTTATGGACATGGTCATGCGATATAAACATAAATACATAGACATAAAAATCTATGATGGGCTATAGACTATATAGACATAATGTTTTATTACATAGATTAATACGTATCTATGACATACAATCCTTCAGCTTAATTTTAATTATGTTCTAAAATCCATGTGCCAGTGATTGTATATAGAGATTCCCTTCTTGAATACTCATCTACTAAACATGACATTTGAAATATGATGTAAAATATCAATGTTAATAAATTCTTTAATTAAAAATTTGAGATGGTGCACGTTGTAATCAAGCCTACTCAGATGGGGAAGGCATGGGGATCTTGAGTTTGAAACTAGGCTTAGGAAAGTTAGTAAGATCATATCTCAAAAAAAATAAGATATAGACAGTGTTAGTGGCTCTTAACTGTATTTCTTCCTACCCACAGGCTGAGACCTGGAGGACTGTGATTTGAAGCCTCCATAGAATAGTTTGTGAGATTCTGTCACCAATTATCTAGCAAAAAGGCTAAATGCCCTGCACAAATGGTAAAATGCTAGCTGTGAACAAGTGAGTTCAAGCTCTAGTACATACATAAAAGAATGAAATTCATCAAACCTTTAAACAGATGTTGTTTAGCTGATCATCAGTAAAGGAAGGAGAAAAATGTTGCCAAATGTTCTACTGCCATTTCTGAAAAAACTAAAAGAAGGTGAGAATGTTTACAATGCCACGGGCATGAAAATCAAAGAAAAGGAAAAATCTCTCAGATCTAGAAAATAAAAAAAATGTCTCAAGGATTCTTTAGAGAAGGCATAGGTCCCAAATCTTACTTGCTATAAAAGTGGGCTCCTTACATTCTAACCCAATACAAAATGATAACTGGAGTTCATTTTGAATTAAAATTTCACGGGGAGGTAGTTAAGGAGGGAAGAAAGGCAGGAAGGCAGGAAGACAGGAAGGCAGGAAGGAGGGAAGGAAGGAAAAAGGGAGGAAAAGAGGGAGAGCGGGAAGCAGGGAGGGAGGGAGGAAGGGAGAAAGGAAAGAAGAAAGGAAGAATGAAAAGAAAGATGGGAAGGAAGAAAGAAGAGGGCTGGAAAGAAGGAAAGGAGGGAGAGGAGAAAGGAAAGACAGAGGAAGGGAGAGAAGGAAAAAGAAGACCAGAAAAGAGGGAGGGAGGGAAGAAGGAGACAGAAAATGGAGAAGGGAGTCAGATAAAGGAGAGGGGGAAAGAGTGGAAGAAAGAGGAAATGAAGAATGCTGAAGAAAGAAGAGAAGGGAGGGAATGAAGAAGAGGAAGGGAGGAAAACAAACAGGAAACAGGAGAGGGCAGCAGTTTATGAAAGTGCCTTACCCTTAAAAACATGAAAGCCTCACATTGTATCAAGTTAATTAATTATATCACTTAAAGATTGATTGAATGTCTAATTAATTAGTTAATTACTTGACCTAACCATCCATTCAAATAAAATCATCACACAGTGACAGTCCTGTCTAGACATTGCTGGATTTCATCAAGGTCAATGTCTGGAAGTCATCCCAAAGCAAATTCCCAACACACAGCGTTCAGAGTTTGAAGAGGCTCTGAAGTTAAGAGAATTACTTGGACTTTGCTCATCTGGTACCTTCTTACTTAATTGAATTTAGGTTCAATTCCTGGTCGAACTTTCCAAAGTCAGGTGGAACTCATAAGGCTGAAGCAAGAACTTTCCAGTGACTGATCTCATGCTGTTGGCATCTACAAAGAACCAGTATAGGGGCCGGGAGTTTGGCTCAGTGGTAGAGTGCTTGCCTAGCATGCACGAACACCCGGGTTCGATTCCTCGGTACTACATACTTAGAAAAAGCCAGAAGTGGTGCTGAGGCTCAAGTGATAAGTTCAAACCTTGAGAAAAATCTAAGGACAGACCTTAGGCCCTGAGCTTAAGCCCAGGACTGGCAAAAAAAAAAAAAAAAAAAAAAAGAACCAGTATACACATATATGTCTACCCACATCTCTGAGAACACAAGAGAAGTGTTCAAGGCTGTCTTTAAGCAAGATGTAGCAAAATCCAGTCAGTAGCAGCTTCAGCCCCACCTCCCTCCAGCCTTTCAGTTAATAGAAATTATGTATCTAGGAAGTCCTATTTATTATCATGTCCTTTGGCCTCTGGAACCTGAGTGATTACATCACTGCAAAATATTGTTTAGAAAAAACATGACTAAAAAGCAAATATACCAAAAATGTCCCATTTTCTCTTTTTCTTTTGGGAGTGAGAACTAGGGTGCTGCGGTTTAAACTCAGAGCTTCGCATCGCTAGCCAAGCACTTTACCAATTGAGTCCTAGCTCTAATCCTTAAATTATCTTAAAATAATTTTATTCATAGCAAAACTTTTCTTTAGTTTATCTGGAAGCCATTTCTATGAATTAGAATTTTGACACTCAGATTCCTTTTTGAAATTGGTAAATCAGTTAAAACAATACTTATGGCTATGTTAATCTTGTTTTATTCTAATTTATATATTTTGCAGTATAGATTTGCACTCAGGGCCCTGTGCTTGCTTGGCTGCACCCTAACACTTGAAGCATATCCCAACTCTATGCTACTGTATTTAAATACATTAAATTATTTACACATGAGTAGAATTCTTTTCCATTGATGTTTGGTCCACTTGATATCTAGCAAGACAAGAAAAAAACTTGAAAAAATTTGTCTTCCAGCTAAAAAGATACTTTGCAGACATAATTTTTTAATAAAATGCAAAAGCTAGGTTTAGATCAAGGAGATCATAAAGCCAGAAAAAATGCTTGAATTTATTTAGAGCAAGGGCTGGCAAAGAAGATCAGGCTAGGAAAATCCTGCTGCTTGTTTTTGTAAACAAAGGTTTATTGAAAACTAACCACTCCCACTTGCTACATCTGGGGCTTCCTCTGAACTTTAACAGCACAGGGACTCCTTGGAAAGAGCTATAATACCTAGAAAGGCTAAAAACTTTCCCTCTTGGTTTTCTCTAGATAAGTTTGCCAGCACTTGCTCTGTGATAATTTGTCCTTTGTGGGTAATAAGCACTTAAAATGTGACTAAAAAACCCATGTTTTCACTAAATTAAGTTTTTTCATATAGCACATAATATAAACTTAATGTGATGGTGCAGGGTGAAGCACTTCCTAGAGAATTTCATGTTAGTTTGAAAAGTCAGACTCTGTTCTAGTTTGGCCGTCAACTGATTAACTAACTCTCATCTAGGCTATGGATTCCTTCAGGTTTATCATATGCAAAAATTCCTTATGCCAAAACACTCTCCAGAATGATAGGTGAAGCTAAGGACCACATTTTACATTTTCTGTTTTGAAAGACAGAAAATGGCAAAGAATTATGGTTGTCAAAATAACATAACTATAAATTTCAAAAATAAAATTATACTAAGTACAAACTAAATTACATTTTGAGTGCATCAGTTAGGGGAAAATGTTAACATTAATTTCAATCTAATTTTTTCTTCATTTTCTTTTTGATGTGGCTGTTAGCATATTTGATATCACTCACTTTCCTCACTTTGTATTTCTTGATCCTCGTCTCATCACAAATCCTTTTCCTCTCACAAGTTATTCCTGTGGTACTCATCTAGTCAGTATAAATTAGCACTGTATTTATGCAAGTTTACACAGAGCTGGCATTAGTTACTGGAAATGCTGTGATACAGCTTTGTGATTTGGTTATTTCTGGATTTTGCTTTACTTATTTTCCCAAATCAAGCAAATGAAAGTTCTCTGAGAGCAGATATCTTGGAAAAAACTGAGCTACCTATTTAATCACCTACTTGAATATATGTGTATACACATCTATCTATCTATCTATCTATCTATCTATCTATCTATCTATCTATATCTATATATATGCCTATATAGAGATATATTTCTATCTATCTTATCTACATTTTCCAGAGACATTTTCTGGATTTTTTTTCCTTCTAAAACTTGCTTTCTAACTTGTATACTTCTATTCACCACATTTTTGTATTTTAATTTTTATACTTTAAATCAACTTTATTAACTTCTGTTCCATATAACAAAATCGAGCCATCTTTACTGAGATTGTGTTATTGGGTAGCATATGAATAGTTCTATGTAACACCACTTTATCAAGATTTAAGTGTTGTTCTCTGGTTCGGGTGTTACATTCCTGTTATCCCAGCTGAGGTAGGATTGTGAGTTGAAAGCCTGCCTTGACTACACAGTAATCCTTCTCACCACTCTCCCCTCCCACCCCTGAAGAAAAAATAAATACCCATATATATATATATATATATTTCTAAAGAATACCACCCTCCTTCAAACACTGCTGTCTCCTAGTTAGTCAGACTGCAGACCAGGTATGTCTGCTGGACATTTGTAGGTAAAATAAAGGAGAATTAATCAGTGAAGGAAAAGCTCCTGTTTCTGGTTTCTCAGGTGTGCCCAATGCAATTCCACTAGGGAACTCAATAAATATCTCCCCCTTTGCCATGAGGGTAAGAAGTTGTCTAGAAACTAAAGTTTGGCTGACAGTCAAGAAGGAAAGGGAATCTTGCTCCTTAGTTCCACAAAATTGAGCTGTGAAAATTTGTTGCAATCCCAGAGATGGATTCATCCAGGCAGGGGAGAAAGCAACACAGTCCTTGGGTTAACTTTGTGGAGAGGCTGACTGGAGAAGAGTCCTGAGATACCAAGAAAGTGTTGTTTTATTTATGTGGCTAAAGTTCTGATAATTTGTTGCACCAGACATTGAAGAAAATTAGTATAGAAGTCATGTTTCCCTTAACTGTTCTCTGGCAAATTTTGTGTTTCAATCTTAGTTTTGCTTCCTCAGAAGTTTACTTTAATAGAATGTCAAGCTGGGTAGAGCTGCCCTCTAATCCACTGGGGAGCTGGGAGAAATTAAGATCAAATATTTGACAAGAGCCTGACTACGTAGTAAGATATTGTTTCAAAAGAAAAAAAAAGACTGTAGACCTAGCTCATTTGTTACATGTATCTTGTGCAAAGCCTTGAGTTTGAATCCCCAACAAAGCAGGAAATAAGGGGGAGGAGGGCAGAGGGATGGGAGACAGAGAAAGGAGAGGAAAAATAGATTGGGATGGGGAGACAGGTTGAGAGAAAGGGGAGGGGGGGAGTAGGGGGAGTGGGGTTGAGAAAGGGAAGGGAGAGGAGAAACAGATGGGGCTGGGGAGAGAGGATGAGAGAAGGGGGAAAGGGGGGAGTAGGGAAATATGGGTTGAGAAAGGGAAGGGAAAGGGAAGGAGAGAGTAGAATTATTAAACAGTAAAAAATATATGAAAAATATATAAGGATTTAAGGTCATTTTTGGGGGGTGAGTGGTCATAGGTCTTAAAATCTGGGCTTGAACTCTGACCCTGAGCTCTTCAGCTCAAGGCTACCACCCTATGCCTTGAGCCACAGTGCCACTTCCCGTTTTGTAGATGTTAATTGGAAATGAATTTCAGGTCCTTTTGTGCCGGGGTTGGCTTTGAACTACGATCCTAAGATCTCAGCCTCCTGAGCAGCTAGGATTAGTGTCATCAGCCACCATGCCTGGCTAAGGGTTTTTGTTGTTGCTTTTTGTTTTGTTAATGACAAATAACTTGTCTTCTGCCTATTCGTCTCTCTTGTGCTTGTTGGTAAAAATTGGTCTCTCCTGTTTCTATGGTCAAATTTCTGCGTTCAAATCTTTCCCAGGTGGCAGTGGTTGTTTCCTTGTTTTGTAGAGCTCCTGATGATTCAAAATAGAATGCTTGTCAGATACACCAAGTTCAAGAATTTGTCTTCTGGTTGGTGTTTGCTTGTAATTTTCTTAAGAAGTCTAGACTAGGAGATTATTTTATTTATTTGCCAGTCATGGGGCTTGAATTCTGGGCCTGCACTCTCCTTGGGCTTTCTTAAGTCTAGTGTTCTACCACATGTACCACAGCAGCACATACGGTTGTTGTTTTTTTTTTTTCCAGTGTATGTTGTACCAAGAAATTGAACCCAGGACTTAGTGCATACTAAGTGAACACTCTACCACTAGGCTATGCTCCTTGCCCATTAGTTAGCAGATTTTTTAAAACACAACTGCCATGTATTCTCTTGGAATATTTTTTGTTGTTGTTACTTTTTAAGGTACTAAGAAACATGTATGTCTGTCAAGGTCGTTGGAATAAAAATATTATATTATTAGCTTTTACATAAGTACTGTTATGTCTTTGAAGATAATTTTATGATCAAGCTATTTGTTTTGTTTTGTATGATCACTATCACTTTTTCCTATGGGTCCATAACTTTTTGTTGGAAAGTCTACAGAAAGTCTACATTTTTCCATTTAAGGAATATTTTTCCATTTAAGTAACAACAAACTTACTCCAAGTTGATTGATAGGGTACAATTGGTTCATTTTCTGAATTCTTTGTTTTTTTTCCCCATTGCTTTACAGGCCTTCACCATATTCATTCATTATGTTCATTATGGTAGCTTTATAGTCCAGTTGCTGGAAGTAGATAGTAAGTCCAAAGTTTTCATCTTTATCAGAATTGTTTGACATATTTTACAATCCTTAATCTATACCCATTTTAAATCATATTTCAATTTCTACAACAATTCAGGAATTTTGGTGATAATTAAATTAAACTCATGAGAATATTGAAAAATATTTGGAATATTCTATCCCTATAGAAACACATTTTGAGTATTCATTGAATTGTAAATTTTATTAAAGTTTTTAAAGTTTTATTTTTCTTTTTTGGTATGGGTATTGCTCATATTTGGCTTAACTTGTCCTAAGTGTTTATATTTTTTATTTAATTTTCTGAATTTTCAACCATGCAAAAATTTCCTTATAATACTTCTATTTTATTATGTGCATGTGTATACAGATATATATATATATATTTAAATTTATCCAATTCTTTTTTGAAGTTGTTTAACATTTATATTTTTGTGTCTAATGCTGTATCTTTTACATATAAAAGTTAATGCAAGGCCTTAAGTTTTTATGTTGCTTTATGATTCACACTATGACTTTTAATGTAATATTTAATTAAAGCAATATAAAGAATATCTATGATTTATTAATAAGAATTTTATCTTTAGATATTTGAAACAAAATTTCACTGTGTAGCATTGATTTCCTTAAACTCAGTAGGTAGCCCAAGCTAGACAAAAATTTATAATCTTGTGTCAATGCTGCTGAAATTATAGATCCACACCACCAACACCCAGCTTTTATTTTGTACTTAACTTAGTTTTAGTGAACAGGGTTTAAATTTTTAGCCTTAAACCATATAGCCTTATAAAAGCTTTTTTTTTTCCTATATTTTTATTGTAATTAATAGAAGGGTTACATGATATTTGCCAGATAGAAGGTGTATTAATTCACATACATTGATACCCTTTCACATGTCTTGGTCACCATTCCCCCCCCCCAACATCCACCCCTCATCTTGTTTTCCCCCCTTCCCTAACCAATTTCAAATAACCAAATACAAATATATCCGATATATCAGGTAACAAAGTGAGATACTGTAACAATATGAGATAGCCAAGGGACAGCAAAAGAGATGAGAGATAACATAGTACCTTAAGGACAACAATCATTCATGATATGGCTTTTGTTTCTATATCCTACAGGTCCTTTCATTTAACATCATACTATATGGCCTTATATATCAAGGGTTTGCTCTATTGCAAATTTCTGCTAGTAGAGCCCAAGGTTTCTACTGATTATGACAAATGAGGGAAACCATTGCGCCCAAGTTCCTTTGAGTCTGGCTTACTTCACTTAATATGATTTTTTTCTACATCTTTTCATTTCCTAACAAATTGGACAATGTCGTTCTTTCTGACAGCAGCATAGAATTCCATTATATACAAATACCACATCTTGTTGATCCATTCATCAACTGAGGGACATGTAGGTTGGTTCCATATCTTTGCTATGGTAAATAGTGTTGCGATGAACATTATTGTGCTAGTGGATTTAGTATATCCTTGTTTCTGGATGATTGAGTAAATGCCAAGTAGTGGAATTGCTGGGTCATAGGGGAGCTCTATGTTTAGTCTTTTGAGGAACTGCCATACTGCTTTCCATAGTGGTTGAACGAGTTTGCACTTCCACCAACAGTGTAGTAGTGATCCCTCCTGGCCACATCCGCTCCAGCATCTGTTGTTATTAGATTTCTTGATCCTGGCCATTCTAACTGGAGTGAGGTGGAATCTTAGAGTTGATTTTGTTTTGCATTTCTTTTATGAAGAGATGTTGAACATTTCTTCATGTGTCTATAGGCCATTTTTGTTTCTTCTTCAGAGAAGAATCTCTTTAAGTCTTTGGCCCATCTTTTAATGGGAGGGTTGTTACTTTGGAGATTAGTTTTGGAGTGATTCAATTTTTGGAGCTGTTGATATATTTTAGATATGAGGCCTTTGTCCGTTGTTTGGTTGGTGAAGATCTTCTCCTACTCTGTAGGCTTCCTAATTAATTTACTAGCTATGTCTTTTGCCATACAAAAGCTCTGCAGTTTAATGCAGTCTCACTTATCCAGCCTTTCTCTGATTTGTTGTGATCCTTGGTCCTTATTAAGAAAGTTTCGACCTGTGCCAAGGAGGCCTAGTGTATCTCCTATTCTTTCTTGTAGAGTTTTCAGTGTGTCAGCTTTTACCTCGAGGTCTTTGATCCATTTGGAGTTAATTCTAGTGCAGGGTGACAAAGAAGGATCCAACTTTAGTTTTCTCATGTGCTTAACCAGTTCTGCCAGCACCACTTATTGAAGAGGCTATCTTTCTTCCATTCTATTTTTTTGGCTCCCCTGTCAAAGATTAGGTGGCCATAGGTCTATGGTTTAATATCTGGGTCTTCAGTTCTATTCCATTGGTCTTCAAGCCTTTTCTTGTGCCAGTACCAAGCCTTTTTGATAATTGTATCTATGTAATAGAGTCTAAAGTTTGGTATTGAAATTCCTCCTGCACTGTTCTTTCTGCTAAGAAGTGTTTTTGCTATATGGGGTCTTTTATTATTCCATATGAAATTTTGGGTTGCCTCTTCTTTAAAGAATGACATTGGGATATTGATGAGTATTGCATCGAATTTGTAGGTAGCCCTTGGCAAGATTGTCATTTTTCACGATGTTGATTCTTCCAAATGAATTCCTAGCCAATATTAAGATACCCAAATGGAACCAAGAAGAACTAACCCAACTAAACAAGCCTATTTCCACCACTGAAATGAAATGGCAATAAGACACCTTCCACCTAAGAAAAGCCCAGGGCCAGATGGATTCACAGCTGAATTCTATAAGGTCTTCAAAGCAGAGCTCACACCAATATTCCTCAAGCTCTTCAACGAAATTGAAAATGAAGGTTCTTTACCAAACTCATTCTATGAAGCCACTATAACACTCATCCCCATACCAGACAGAGATTCATCAAAGAAAGAGAACTATAGACCTGTTTCTTTGATGAACATCAATGTAAAACTTCTCAACAAAACACTGGCAAACAGTCTACAACAACTCATCAAAAAAAAAACTATACACTATGATCAAACAGGATTCATCACAGGGAGGCAAAGCTGGTTCAACATACGCAAATCAATTAATATAATTCAACACATCAACAGGAGCAGGGACAAAAATCACATGATTGTCTCACTAGATGCAGACAAGATCCAACACCCCTTTATGTTAAAAGCTCTGGAGAAACTAGGAATCCATGGAGCAGTCCTCAATACAATAAAGGCTGTGTATGACAAACCCACAGCTAGTATTATACTTAATGGCGAAAAGCTAAAGCCATTCCCTCTAAAATCAGGAACTAGACAAGGATGCCCACTCTCTCCACTCCTATTTAACATAGTATTAGAATTCCTAGCCAGTGCAATAAGGCAAGAAGCAAGCATGAAGGGGATCCAAATAGGGAAAGAGGAAGTAAAACTATCCCTCTTTGCAGATGACACAATTCTGTATTTAAAGAATCCTATAGACTCCACTTCCAAGCTCCTTGAGCTGATTCAAAACTTTGGAAGGGTAGCAGGGTATAAAATTAACCCTCAAAAATCAACTGCCTTCCTCTTCGCCAACAGTGAGAGGAATGAAGCAACAATCAGGAAAGCAACTCCTTTTGCAATAACCTCAAAGAAAATAAAGTACCTAGGAATTACCTCAACTAAGAATGTAAGGGACCTTTTTGATGAAAACTTTAAAACCCTGAAAAAGGAAATTAAAGCAGAACTGAGGAAATGGAAAAACAAAAGCTTTTTATTTTTGTTGTCGAGATAACAATTGGATTTTGCTTAATTATTTTATTTTATAAGGTTGCACCAATTCTGCAAGTACTTTTTGTTTCTAAGATAAACCTCAGTTTGGGATGTCTTTTCCATTGTACATTTTCCTGGGTTTCAATTTGTACTCAAGTATTTCTAGTTCCATGTTGAAGTTGATAATTGGTTTTTAATGTTTTATACAGTGTAGTATCAACATAATGCTGAAGTCCATATACCAGTTAAATAGTGTTCCTCATGCCAACGGTAGAGTTACATGACTATAACTCAAAGACTCTAGAGGCTAGGAAAGGACTGAGTGTGAGACTATCCTGTTCTACACACAAGAGAGCCTGTTTCAAAAACAGACAGAAATGACTGAGAATTTGAGTATGGCTTTTAGCATTTCACCCTAATTGTCTTAATAGAAATTTCTAATGAAGTTTCATATCCTTCATGTTCTTGATGAGGAATTTTGGTTGGTTTGGTGGCTTAACTATAAAGTTCAAGAACTTTAAATTGATTTTATAACAGTATTCTGATTTCTAAACAATAAATCCATCAGTAAATTGTGTTCTTCAGGAGACTTGTCCATTTTAGCAACATTTTCTATTATCATAACCGGGTTTATAATGACATGTAATAATATTGTTAAGATCTTCAATCATGCTCTACTTTCATTACTGGCAGAAATTTTGTGCATTTTTAGTGTCTTAGTTTTATTTACAGCTTCATCTATTACATTGATAGTATAGAACTCAATTTTAAAAATTACCCATTTGCATGTGTATTTAATTTCTAATTTGGGTTAATTTATGTTGGCTTACTTTCTTTAAATTTTTATTTATTTATTTTTGCTGGTGCTAAGGCTTGACCTATGTGTGGGGGTGCTGTCCCTGAGCTTCTTTTACATAAGGCTATCAATCTACAACTTAATCAAAGGCTCACTTCAGGATTTTTCTATTATTTAATTGGAGATAAGAGTATCAAACATTCTGCCAGGCACAGTGGCTTACATCTGTAACCCTAGCTGTTCAGGAAGCTAAGATCTGAGGATCGGGATTCAAAGCCAGCTGGGGCACTAAAGACCATGAGCCTCTTATCTCCAATCAATCACTAGAAAGTGGAAAGTATGGCTCTGGCTCCAAGGGTAGGCCAGTAGCCTTTGAGGAGAAGAGCTCAGGGACAGGGCCCAGGTACAGAATTCAAGCCCCATGACTCACCAAAAAAAAAAAAAAATGAGTATTAGACATTCTGCCGATGCTGGCTTCAAACCACCATTCTCAGATTCTGCCTTCAGAGTACCTAGTATCTTATGTTGGATGTAATGACTTTAATCCTCTTTTGGATATGTGAATCTAAAGATCTAAGTAGTTTTGTGTACTCTTTGGATTGGATTGCATAGTCTGGAGGTTTGCATTGAGTATTGCACTGGTGTTTGTAGGAGAAATGTTCTTCTCTTTTCCTTACTTTTTGACATGAGTTCCTTTTAAATGTATTTCTTCACTGTGAAATAGATGTTGATTTTTCTACCCATCTTTTTGCATGCACAATGAGGTTAATTTTCTCATGATCAGAAACCACTGACTTCTGCAAACTTTTAGTTTTAAGACTGAACTTGTAATGCTGTCTAACTTGGTGACTATTCCATGTGCACACAGCATGTACTTGTGTACATGTGCAGCACCTGTTTGGAATAGACCTGTAATTATAGGTTTACTGCTTTCTTTTTTTTTCAAGCTGTTATTTCATGTATATTGAAGATCTAGATTTTAGACTATATATTCTCAATGTTTTTTCTTGATAAAATTATCTTTTTGTAGAACTAACCATTCTTAATTCCTCAGTAATATGTTCATGGAATGTGATTTTACAAATATATTAATGTAGTCTCAACATCTTCCTTTTTTCTTAGGGTCTTTATGGCATTTTTAAATCCTTGCACATTTTCTCTGACTATAATTGTATATGAAATAGATTTAATTATATCTTGTTTTTGTTCTCTAACAGTTTTGGCCTTTTACTTAGAATACTTACATTTAATGTTATCATTAATATGTTTTTGTTTAAGCTACTGTAATTTGCATTTTAAGTTAGCATTCTATTTGTCTCATAGTTCTGGAATTCAGTGCTTTAATGTTCTCCTATGTCTCCTGTGCAAGCATATTTGCCTTTAAAGACTTCTTGTGGTTTTTATTGGCCTACCAGATAAACTTCTAACATATCATTGACCTCTTCTCACTCTCTCTCTGCCATCTCCCAGTCTTACTAGGACACAGATAACCAATTCCCGCTACTGTCTCAGTGCTGCAACATCCACATTTCTGTCCTAAGTCAAACCAGCACTATAACTAATTTTGGTTTATATACTCTGATCTGTTTATTATTTTTGAATAACTGAGGGAGTGAAAAACTGAATTTAATCACACACTTCTTCTAATATTTACTCCTTTATGAACATCTGAATATCAACATAGAATGTGTCCTACAATGTGGAAAAAAAATTTGCAAGCCTCATCATAGTCCAGTGACCAATTCTCTTTAGTATTTCACTAAGTTAAATAAGGCTCAATGGTAACTCTGCATACTGGGCACTTTCTCATTCTTTCTGTGAAGTGTAACCATAGCATTCCCCAAACAAATAATTTTTTCAGCTCAGCAAGACCTCCCTCTTCTGTACAGACTACTCCCTCCTTTGTCCAAATTCCAGAAGAGCTTATAGGCATAACACTAAGGTCCTGAGCTACCTCTGTTCATTTCAAAGCTTGCTGAAGTTGGTCTACTAATGTTTTCTCATAGACTTTCAGAAAGTATGCAAGTTTTATGTCACTACCTCAGATCTTGAAGTAGAAATTCCTAAAGATTAGCTCTAGAATCAATTTCCAGATACCAACTTCTTTCAAGAGTTTTTGATATAATATTTAGTAATATTTGTGGGGGAATTGTTTTTTTTGCCTAGTTCATAGTATTGTTCTCTTATGTATAAGATATGTGAAAAATCAGTAAGAAGATTACGGATATATACATATACTAGTATATGCCTGACTTAAAGCACCTGTAGAGTCTCAGATGGGTACAGAGGATTAAGTGGTTGGCAGATGGAAATGACTTTTATATAAGGAGTCCAGTAAGGGGTGGCAATACTTAATGGTAAAGTGTTCACCTAGCATGCATGAAGCCCTGGGTTTGATTCCTTGGTAGCCCACACACAGAGAAAGCCAGAGGTGGCCCCGTGGCTCAAGTGGTAGAGCTCTAGCCTTGAGAAAGCCCAAGGACTGGCAAAAAGATTGTAATATAGTTTTTATTATAGAGGTGATGTACAGAGGTTACAGTTCTTCTTCTTTGAACATTTAAATACAAAATCCCTATGACTTATGTGTTTACTGATTTACTTGAACAGTAGGACTTATACAAGTGGCATAACAAATACAACAACCAAGCAAACAATACATCATTTTGTTTCCATTTGTGCAATGACCTTCACATATAGAATTTGTGAAAAACAAGGTACACTAAAATAAAACTATTATGTCAAGTATTTTGTAGCTTGTGTTCCTAGCACATACTGAGGTTCTGTACCCTTGGTACAGTTTAATCCTGTTATATGATTTTTGCACAAGTATACATACTTTCATGTACAGTAACCTATCATGGAATTTAAAAATTAACTTCCTACGTCAAAAGTGGGTGGAAAATGGAAGTTTTATACAAGGACCTTTTCAGGAGTTTTTAAGAACAATAGTTTGCAACAAATAATATGGATTAATTGATATGATCATATGAAATGCTAGCACAATTTGAGGCTGAATTGATGGAGGAAAAGGAAAATGAGAGTCCTGTTGTTCTCTTCACCCTCAAGACCATTGTAAGTAACTGAACTTTATTGTTAGTGGCTTCTTTTAATGGGAAGATTTTTCAAGTGAAAAAGGGTAAGGGTGTACTGTTGGGAGCCAGAGTGGAATCAAACTGTACCTTGACTTGCATCAGACGATGGCTATATTGTCTTATTGCTTTCTGGCCCTATTCTATGTAAATGACCTGAGAATTACCATATGAATGTAACACCTGGAGGTTGCCTGGGAGAAGAGGAGGGAAGAAGGGGGAGGGGAAAATAAACGCGGCAGTCTAGTCAGTCTTTGCCTGGACGGCGGACATCCCGGACCGAGTGTGTCTGTCTCTCTTCTTTTTCTTCCTAGTCCTTGTCCCCTATTTCAGGAACCCCAATCTGCGAACCCTGGTTTGCTGCCGGTTGGCCCCGGCATCTGGCGCCCGAACAGGGACCCTGAAAATCTGGGACGAAGGTGAAGGACCCCTCCCTGTGGTGAGTAACACATCGTAGGACTATTAAGAGAGTATAGTCAGGAGTAAAAATTATGGGTCAAGCTAATAGCCATGGGTTATTTCTACCGATCTTAACAGGCCTATTTGAAGCCCACGGAACGCGGGTGGAAAAAGGGGTGCTTCAGAGCTTCCTACAGTTTGTCGAGGAGGCATGCCCGAGGTCTATAGAGGAGGAATTCCAAAAAGCCTGGCAGCGGATAGGAAAAAGAATTCTAGATTATTATGATGTATATGGCCCCGAGAAGACCCCAATAGAGGCTGCTACTGTATGGAGTTTAGTAAGTGAATACATAGATCCTCTACATGAAAATGCTGAACTTAATCTTGAATTAAGGGAACTTTATGAGTTAAAGGACCCTTCTGAAAAACCTGAGGCTGAGCCATATGCCGCAGCCCAAGAGAGTGAGATCTTGAAAAGGGAACAACAACCAGTAGATATTGAGTATCAGAATTCAGGTTTGAATATCAAGGAGGAAAGTTATGATGAGTCAATGGAGGGCCGAATGGCTACGATGGAGAAGAAGTTAGAAGAAATCCTACATTTTCTATCGAAAATGGGGACAGAGCAGAGAGCCCCCCCAGAAGTAGGAAAGAAATATGACCTTCAGGCCACTATGGTGTCTGATTCTAAACCTTACCCCTCACACCCACCGCCTCCGGCTGCAGCCTTACGGCCTCAATCCCTTTCTCAACCTTTAGGCAAGCCTAAAGGCCCTAGCAACAAGTCCCTTTTAACAGGCACTACAACCAGGCACAGTGCATCGCAATTAAACCTGACTCAGGCTGCTAGAGAGAGGGAAGGTATTTCAGGGCCTCGATGCTTCCCTAGTTTAGTTGATTATGATGAACAAGTAAACCATCAACCTGTTCCTGTTAAACTATTACAGGATTTAAAAAATGCCTGCTCCCAATATGGGCCAACTGCCCCTTTTACTCAAGTAATATTGGAGGCCGCGTGTGCTGGTATTGCATGCCCAAATGACTGGAAGCGGCTTGCCAGAGCATGCCTTAGTGCGGGAGAGTACTTATTATGGGAGACAGAGTTCACTGCACAGTGTCGGGCTAAAATTGAAACAAATAGGTCTAAGAACCTGCCTTACACTGTTGATCAGTTGTTAGGAGAGGGAACCTATAAAAACACCAAAGATCAATTGGGTTATGCAAAGGAGGCCTATTTACAAATAAATGCTGCGGCGAGAGAGGCTTGGAAAAAGTTACGCAATTCCAATCGTACAAAAAATCTAGTAGAAGTTAAACAGGGACCAAATGAGCCTTATCTAGAATTTTTGTCTCGATTAATGGAGACTGCAGACCGCCTAGTACAAGATGAGAATGCAAGGGAGATTATAGTTAGACACATAGCCTATGAAAATGCCAACGCCGCCTGTCAGGCAGCTATCAGACCCCATAGGAATAAGGGAGGAATCACGGACTTTATTTCACTGTGTGCTGATATTGGACCCTCCCATGTACAAGGCCTTACTTTAGCCGCCGCTCCTCAAGGAAAGACTGTTACTGAGTCTCTAAAATATAGAGGTCAGCGGCATTCTCGGGCTGCTAGACCCCCAGGGCGTTGCTTCTCTTGTGGACAAATAGGACATTGGATGACGCAATGCCCACGCCAGGCCAGGCAAAAGAGAGAAAAATCACCTGGCACATGTCCACGCTGTGGTAAAGGGAAGCACTGGGCTAAAGATTGCAGGTCAAGAACAGATCGCAATGGCCGCCCGCTTTCGGGAAACTGGAGGAGGGGCCAGCCCCTGGCCCCGCAAAACCATGGGGCAGTCCCTCCCTCTTCTCGGCCACAAGTGCATCTTCTAACAACCCCCCAAGATCAGTCTCCGGCCTCCTCCGTGCCACCCCAGGAAGTGCAGGATTGGACCTCTGTTCCTCCACCTGCTCAGTATTGACCCCAGAGATGGGGACACAAGCTCTCCCCACGGGGGTCTTCGGCCCCCTTCCCCCGGGAGTGGCTGGATTGCTGTTAGGGCGAAGTAGCTCAGCCCTTAAAGGGATACAGATTACACCTGGCAAAATTGACCAGGATTTTACTGGAGAAATCAAAGTTATGGCCTCTGCCCCGAAACACGTGGTATCGATCCCAGCCGGTCAAAAATTAGCACAATTAATACTTGTGCCTTTACCTCCCGGGGAGACTACTAATTCCCCATGTGGACAGAGAGGATTTAGATCTTCTGATATCTATTGGGTACAAAGCATAAAACAAGAGAGGCCTGAGATGACTATATTTATACAAGAAAAGCCCTTTAAAGGAATATTAGACACTGGAGCAGATGTGTCTGTGATATCTAAAAAACATTGGCCAGCCCAATGGCCCCTGACAACCTCTATGACTTCCCTACAGGGGGTTGGGCAAGCAACTGACCCACAGCAGAGCAGTGCGATCCTTGTTTGGAGAGATGAGGAAGGGCACTCTGGTCATTTTCAGCCATTTGTCTTGGATCATCTGCCAATTAATTTATGGGGTCGTGATATCATGGAAAAAATGGGAGTGTATATGTTTAGTCCTAGTGCTGCGGTCACTAAGCAGTTACTTGATCAAGGCCTCCTCCCCTTTAGGGGACTAGGCCGAGCAGCACAGGGGGAGCTAGAGCCACTCCAACCCCAGTCTCACCCTACGAGACAAGGATTGGGGTATCCCTTGACGGGAGCTGTCGTTTGCCCTCCCCCACATGCTGATCCCATAAATTGGCTCTCTGAACGACCGGTATGGGTTGAACAGTGGCCTCTTTCACTAGAAAAGATCATTGCAGTACAGCAGCTAGTACAGGAGCAGCTGGACTTGGGGCATGTGGCCCCTTCTAACTCTCCATGGAATTCTCCAATTTTTGTTATAAAGAAAAAGTCAGGTAAATGGAGGCTGTTACAGGATTTGAGAAAAATAAATGCCACAATGGAACTGATGGGGGCCCTACAGCCTGGCTTGCCTTCACCCATGGCAATCCCAAAGGATACTTATAAGATTATTATAGATTTGAAGGATTGTTTCTATACTATACCCCTGGCGCCTCAAGACTGTAAGCGCTTTGCCTTCAGTGTCCCCTCTGTTAATTTTAAAGAACCCATGAAGCGATATCACTGGCTTGTGCTCCCACAGGGCATGGCAAATAGCCCAACTTTATGTCAAAGTTTTGTGGCTAGAGCCATTTCTTCCACTCGTGAAAAATTTTCTTCTGTTTATATTGTTCATTATATGGATGACATCTTGTTGGCTTGTTCTGACCCTATCGTCGTACGACAAGCCTTTGGACAACTAAAGCAGGATCTGAGCCTCTTTGGCCTTGTAATAGCAGCTGAAAAGGTTCAGGAACACCCGCCTTTTACATATCTAGGCCATATATTAGGCCCACACTATTTTAAAAGCCAAAAAATACAATTAAAAACTTCACACTTAAGAACTCTTCATGATTTTCAGCAATTCTTAGGAGATATAAATTGGCTTCGGCCTTATCTAAAGCTCTCCACAGGAGAGTTAAAACCCCTCTTTGATCTCTTAAAAGGAGATACCAACCCTACATCCTTGCGCGAATTAAATCCTGACGCCAGGAGGGCCATCCAAATTGTAGAAAAGGCAATTTCCCAGCAACAAATGACCTATTGTGACTATTCTAAACCCTGGGGAGTTTACATTTTAGCTACTTCTCACTCCCCAACTGCTGTATTGTGGCAGGATGGCCCACTTTTATGGCTTTATCTACCATCAACACCCGGCAAAGTGCTGACCCCCTACTACGAATTGGTAGCTAATCTGATACACATGTGCCGAGTGGATTCCCGTAAATATTTAGGTCAGGAACCTCATTTTATCTGTGTCCCATATAATTTACAACAACAAGATTGGCTATTCGCCCATTGCGATCCTTGGGCCATTGCTTGGGCCAATTATACGGGAAAAATTTTGCATCACTACCCGTCTAACAAACTTCTCCAATTTGCTGCGTGTCATACGTTTCTATTTCCTTCCATAGTACAGGCCTCGCCTTTATCCTCTGCCGCTTTGGTATTTACAGATGGATCCTCAAATGGAACGGCTGCTCTGACCATTAATGGGAAAACTCAATCTTGGGTTACAGGTTTTTCCTCCGCCCAAGAGGTGGAGTTAGAGGCTGTTTTACAGGCACTCGTCCTGTTACAAGACGAGCCCTTTAACTTATACTCAGACAGTCAATATGTAATCCGTGCTCTTCAAGTCATAGAAACTGTTCCCTTTATTGGAACTACTAACTCCAATATTCAGACCCAATTTCGCCAAATACAAACTTTGCTTTGTTCTCGCAACCACCCCTGTTTTTTTGGCTTTGTTCGAGCTCACACTAATCTTCCTGGCCCTTTAAGTGAAGGCAATGCGGTCACTGACTCTGCCACCAGAGTTTACTTAACTCAGGTTGAACTTGCTAAGCAGTCACATGCCATCCACCATCAAAACAGTCGAGCCTTGCGCCGACAGTTCAAATTATCTAGGGAAGCAGCGAGGCAAATAGTCAAGACTTGCCCCAACTGTGTCCCTTTTTCACCAGCCCCCCATTTAGGTATAAACCCACGAGGACTGCTTTCTAATCACATTTGGCAGATGGATGTCACGCATGTTCCATCATTTGGCCGATTAAAATATGTTCATGTTACTGTAGATACTTATTCTAATTTTATCTTGGCCACCCCCCTTGCTGGGGAAGCCACTAAACATTGTATCTCTCACTGCATTCGATGCTTTGCTGTGATGGGGATTCCCTCGCAAATAAAAACAGATAATGGCCCTGGCTATGCAAGCCGAGCATTTCAATCCTTCTGCCGTTCCTATAATATCACTCATATTACAGGCATTCCTTACAATCCTCAAGGCCAAGGCATCGTGGAGAGAGCTAATGGATTATTAAAACATCAAATTGCTAAAATACAGAAAGGGGAGTCGTATCCCGCTACCCCTGTGAATATACTTAATCATGCTTTATTTGTTTTAAATTTTTTGAATTTGGATTCAAATAATTTATCTGCTGCTCAGCGATTCTGGGAAAAAAGAGAGCAGCGTGCTTTTGCCTTAGTAAAGTGGAAGGATCCCCTAACTGGTGCTTGGCATGGACCCGATCCTGTTCTAACCTGGGGTCGAGGGCATGTATGTGTTTTTTCACAAGGAGAAAATGACGCCCGCTGGCTGCCTGAACGCTGCGTTCGGATCGTGGAGAGTGACAGTGGCCATCCAAGCAGCGACTCACTGGGCCTACACCCCCAACCCTCCAGTGGTGCATCCTGCGACGTGGAAAGGACCTGAGTTATTTGTGCATGTCTATTGGGACTGCTACTGATCCACTTGTTCCACACATTCATATGAGCTGTGTTTCTCCTCCTTTTACTATTATGTAGGGACCTTTTAACATATTCATTGACTCTACACAATTTAATATGTGACATTATTTTGTCTTTACCATCCCTCTTCTTAATAACCTTTTTTATAAAAGATGCCCAGGTGAAAAGCAAAGGCCTCCAGAGGTAAGTAGAAGTCGGCCGACCCCCTGTATGTCTGTGTTTTGTTTTATTTTTTTTATTCTATTTTATTAAAAAAAAAAAAAAAAAAAAAAAAAAAAAAAAAAAAAAGGGGTGCACTGTGGGCCTAAAATAGAGGCCTGGGTGGTCAAGGGACGCCTTGACCCCCCTTCCCCTTCTGAGTTTCTTGTCAATATCAAGGCATACCTGAGAGTCCCACCAGCAAGACATGTCTAAATCTAAAAATAACTGTTTGGTGAAAACATTCATTTGAGCTCATGTTTTTTGTGTTAAGTGTATCTGATTGAGTCCAATTTTCTTGTTATATGTCAATGTCTGATTATTTAAAAGTCTCCGTTTGTCTTATTCGTGTTACATATTTTTCCTTGTCCAGTTTTGTCTTTAAAATTGGTACCATTTCTAAGTATGGATCCTTATGGTTTTTCTGTGCGTACTCAAGCACACATCCTTGTTATTTATTTGAACATTTCTGGGCCTGGTATGGCCCCTCCCAATCCGCTGCAGCTGAGGTGAGCAGAGGCCAGACAAAGCAGCTGCAGGCTTCGTTCAGTTTCCTTTTTCCTACAACCTGCTGAAGTGACAGTCTAGAGACACTTGGTGACAGGACACAGACTTGTCTTAGTTCTCCTAGGTTTAAGACTCCCACCCAACTTTCATCTGCAAAAAGTAATATGTCTGATATCAGAAACAAACTCTGGAAGAATAAATTTCAGCTAAGTTGCCTTGTTAGAAAGCTTTGTTTAAAAACAAAAACAACAACAACAACAACAAAAAACCTGGTTGTCACCTCCAAGAATAAGCTTTGCAAAAACAACAACAACAAAAACAACAAAAAACAACAACAACAAAAAAACCCTCATGGTACTAAAATTTCCGGAAAATGAACGGCCGATATTAATTTTGCGCGCTTTAAGATCTTTGAGTATGAATGTGTGTACGAATGGGTGTGAGTGAACATGTTCAAGGTTAAATTGTCAGCATGCTGTATAAAACAATGGTTGAGCTCATTTGAAACACAAAAGCAATTGGGTAAATCTAAGTCTAAACTTCAAGAAAATTAGTAGGTTTGAATGTTTCCTATGTCTCAAAGGATTATTGCATTGTCTTAAAGAAAAACTGGTAAATATTTTTCTAGATCCTGAAATCTGCATTTTATTGCAAGGCATACAACTGTTTACATTGTAAACATTGTATCCTGTTTAGCACAGAGATGTTAGGGAATTTGGAATTTATTACTTTAAGTTAAAGTTTGGAAACATGTATTAGAGATTTAAATGTGAAATTGTTCATTAACGTCAGAAATTTTGCCTGTCTGTCTTTTCTTGCAAATCTGATGGTAAAATGTGGATAATGTGATTAGTATTTTAAAGGAATGTTTAAAGGTTTATCTCCATGCTATTGGGTGAAAAAAAAAAAAAAAAAAAAAAAAAGAGGAAACTAAGTCCAGACCTAGACTTTTGGTGCACTGATGTCTATAGTTCTTGCATTAGGGAAAAACTGTTATTTGAGTTTAAATTGTTGTTGGAGTTTAAGACAGTAATCTAAACTGCAAAAAAAAAAAAAAAAAAAAAAAAAAAAAAAAAAAAAGGCCCTTTTCTAAAAGGCAAGAGGAGTGACTTGAGCCCTAGGGGGCCTGAAGGCAGAAGGAGTTCTTTGTGCCCTTAAAGGTTTTTCAATTGCAAATAAAGGCTAAGGTGTTGATTGTTTAAGCCAGTATCAGCAAAAGTTTTAAGAACATTGGAAATGGGTTTCTAAACAATATTTGAAAGTGAAATTGTCTTAAATGTTTAAAGAAAGAGAAAAAAGGAAAATCAGGACTACCAAAGTAATTGCTTAATTGCTATTTCAGCTTACTCTTGTAAGTTACTTTATAGCAATCTCCAGAAGGCCCATGGAGAAGGACAGCAGATCCTCATTCAGATGTAAGTTTGGCCCTCACCAAGTTCCAGGTAAGATCATGCTTAGAGACTATTTCTGTATTGACCACCTTGTTGCTTCTAATTGGAGTAAAGTGGCCTTTTGTAGACTCATTGATCTGAAAGCCACAGTTTTGAGCCTGCCCGGGCAAAGCAAAGTCCCTGTGAGACTGTGGTGTCTAATCTGCCAGCAGGATGCTGGGACAGAGTTGCTTTGGAGCTCGAAGTGGCAGAGTGATAGCTCTGAGCTGAAAAGCTGGGGGGAAGCACTCAAGCACCAAGCTCGGGACTCACAGTGGCAGGGTGCTAGCCTTGAGCTGGAGAGCTGAGAGACAGCGCCCAGACCCTGAGTTCAAATCCAGCAACCAACAAAGTGAAATGCCAATGGCATGTTTATCCCTGTGTGGAGAGACACTACCGGGACAGGAAAGCCTCTGCTTGGATGGCAGAGTTGGTGTCAGATCTTAGAGTCACTTGTGCTTGGCCATTCAAATTAATCAGAGCCGGGAGGTCATAGAATAGTTTGTAAGCATGCCTTACTAATGCCCGTGCCTTTCATAACTGGGCAGGAACTTGTCAATCTTCTGTGATAGTGGGTAGTTTAAAGTCCTAATTGAGCGAATTTTTTTATTTTTGACACCAGCCACAAATTCAGGAAAAGTTTGTGGATCTGAAGCTTGTGTCTCTATTAATCTGTTTAGATCTGACAACTGAAGCATTGTTAAGGTTGCAGAAATTTAGTTCCCCAGACAATCAAGAAAAAGCCTTTGCAAACGGGTGCTAGGTAGGCTGCGCTGTTGTGGCCAAGGATGGTTTGTGCAGTTGTTGAATGTCAAGTATGATTTCTAGTTTGGAGTAGATTGTTGTTCCTGGTGTCTAATCCTTGCAACCCCTTGATAAAACAGGCTAGGCTTCTTAAGGTCCCTGGTCAAGCGTGGAGACGGCACCCCTGAGTCAGCTTGAAGAAGTCACGGAAGTTGAATCTCCGCCCATCAAATCCCCGTTGGACCAAGGGACCAAAGTCATTTTTGGAAAATGTGACAGGATAAATTAGGGGTATAGAAAAGAGTAAAAATTGCACTTGTGTTTCTTTTAAAATAAAAAACGGGGGACATGTTGGGAGCCAGAGTGGAATCAAACTGTACCTTGACTTGCATCAGACGATGGCTATATTGTCTTATTGCTTTCTGGCCCTATTCTATGTAAATGACCTGAGAATTACCATATGAATGTAACACCTGGAGGTTGCCTGGGAGAAGAGGAGGGAAGAAGGGGGAGGGGAAAATAAACGCGGCAGTCTAGTCAGTCTTTGCCTGGACGGCGGACATCCCGGACCGAGTGTGTCTGTCTCTCTTCTTTTTCTTCCTAGTCCTTGTCCCCTATTTCAGGAACCCCAATCTGCGAACCCTGGTTTGCTGCCGGTTGGCCCCGGCAGTGTACTAATCACATCCTGTTGTCTGGGTTAGACCAGGTTATGAGGATTTGTGGGGATAGGTAATTTTCTAGCATTTTGCAAAGAAATTGTTTTTAATATTCAATTAATTTTAATTCAGAGCAGTCTGAGCATGGGGAATAAAGGTAAGGAATAAGGCCCTCTAGTGACAACTCTCTGCCAGTATTCTAACTTGCCATGCAACAAGCACTAATCCTAGCTTGCGTATTTTACTCAACCAAACAGCTTAATATAAGTAACTTGATCTGTCTCTCTTAGACAATATATAGCTTATTTTTGCTCGAGGTAGCTATTTTCGAGAGTGTCTTAGTCTTCCTGTCCATTCTACACTAACTATCATATTAACATAATCTATCCAGCAGGTATAGTAATATACCCAGGAGAGTCTGCTGAACAATTTTTCCTAATACATTATATAATGGGTATCATCTCTGTGTTTTCACAAATTATAATCATGATGAACTGTTAGTCTTTTACACAAATAATTTTTGAGGAATAGTTGGAAATTTTTTAAGATCAATTTATGGTATCCACTCATGAAATGCAAGTTTCATCAAATGCTTTTAGAGTTGCTTTGGACAGATGGGAGTAGAATTTTGTCATTTATTTTTCAAGATTAGAAGTAGGTTTTACATGTATGAGATTCAAAGAATAAAATTTGAATTGCTACCAAATCCAACAATAAAGAATCATGATATTTTCAAGTCTTTTGCTCCTACAAAAGTCATATAATGAGTGAATGTTGTCCTTAATGTGCTATGTTATCTCTCATCTCCTTTGCTGTTCCTTGGTTATCTCATATTGTTACAGTATTTCACCTTGTTATCTGATACATTGTATATGTATGTATTTTGTTATTTGAAATAGGATAGGGAGGGAGGGAAAACAAGATGACAAGATGAGGGATGGGGGTGGGGGGAGGGAAATGGGGACCAAGACATGAGAAAGAACATCAATGTTTGTGAAGTAATACACCTTCTGTCTGGTGAATATAATGTAACTCTTCTATTAATTACAATAAAATATATGGAGAAAAATAGCCATTGTTCAGAGTTTACTCATTGCCAAACCTTTTCTGTAGTTGTTAGATAAGCCTCACATTTCAGGTCTTAATACAATATTACTTATGGAAATTCCAAAACTTTTATTGTGAGTGAAGAAATGAGTTCTATTGGTTTAAGTGTCTCAGAAAACATAATTCCCTTTCTCTGTGAAGACTTCTAGTTTTCTGAACCATTATCTGGGCTTTTCTCAACATACTAAAAATAAAGTTGGAACAAGCAGGGTATGGTTAGAGAATGACAGATAAGGGAATACTATAGAAATTTCTTTGAAACCTAACTCAAGTCATCAAAATTTCTTTGAAACTTAACTTAAATAATATTCACTACTTCTAGAAAAAAATGACCCATAAATTACTACAATCATTTGATAAGAAAGGGATCCCAACCTGGCCCATTAAGGAAAATAAAGCACTTCTCCCCAGATTTCTAGAGTCATGGAGTAACTATAGAAGTATCACAAATGTGTTACATATATATATATATATATATATATATGCTAACCGCTAATCATAAAGATTATCTTCCAGAAAACAGGAAAGAGACTAGCTCCTGATCCATCTTGTGTGTGTGTTTATGCATGTGCGTGTGTGTGCACCTGAACCTGTGCACACACACATTCACCTGTGTGTTCATTTGTGTGTGTGTGAGCCAGCTGAGATTGTACCCAAGGCATTGTGTGTATTAAACTTGTCTTCTATCACTGGACTTTGATGCCAAAACAGGAAAGTAAAGTCAACTAAGGCATAATTTCATTCATTAAATATACAGTGAAAAAACCCTCTTAATATATTAGTTATGGAATTGAGCAATATATGGAAACAAAACCAAAAATAAATAGTATTTGTCTAGAGTGACAGGCTGCCTAAATATTCTAAAAGCCATGGTGTAATCACCTAATTAATAAACTTATTTAAAAAAAAGTGACATGGTCCTCATAAAGAAATGTCACTTGGTCCTATCTGTTGATTCAAAGGACGCATTTAACAAAATTTAGCTTTAACACATCATAGAAACAGAGTGGTTAATATATAAAAGAATTAAACTTTATAAAGAATACTAAAGACTTTATAAAGAGTACTAAAACACCTGCAGGTAACATACGTAAGGGTTGATAGGCTAAATGGTTTTGCATAGGGTCCTGAAAATATAAGAGTATCTTATTTTACTATCTATCATTCAACATTACTCTGAGTTTTAGAGAGGTAGGCAAGATGAGGTAATAAAAGACATCCCGTTCAGAAAGAAACAAAACTATGCTGGTATGCTGATAGTGTATTTGTCTGAGTAGAAAAATTCAGGCAATCTCCCAAAATATTTCAAGGGGTTAGCAAAGTTGAAGAATAAAAGACAAATATGAGAAATAGTTGTTCATTTCTTTCTTACAAATATGCAGAAATTGAAGGAAATTCAACACACATTATAATGGCTCCAAAACAGTCACACAATTTTTGGTGTAAATCTAATAATACTTAAATAGGACATTTTGTGCTGAAAACTGTATCATGTTGATGACAGACATCAATGAGGAATAAATGAGATACAGCTAGTACAAAAATAACACAGAACCTATACCAATTCTCACAAATTAATATGTGGGACTGACTCAATTCCTCCAAAATCTCAATGCTGTGTGTGTGTGCATGCATCTCTGTGTGTGTGCATATGCACATGCTCCTGTGCATGCACACGTTCACTGGTGGGCACTTTTGTGTGTTTGTGAGAGCCAGCTGAGCTTGTACCCAGGGCTTTCTGTATATTAAGTATGCCTTGTAACACTGAACTATATAAACATGGAAGAGATTACTATGAATATTTATGTGAAGGACATGGAAAAAGGTAGTTATAACAGTTTTGAGAAATAATCAGTATATGATAAGTACAGTAATTGGGAACAACTAATATTAGCAAAGACATAAGACATATAGATCAATGGAACAGAATGGAAAGTTCAGAAACAGACCCAGGGGGAATTTGACAGTGGTATAAAACCAGCTCCATAGATAAAAGACTCTATGACAGCCCCTCACCAAAGATTTAAAAATATTTTTATGAATATAAGTCAAATTTTAACAAAAAATAGATCAAAAGGTATAAAACAAAACAAAAACTTTAAAAAAAAGCACAAGAAACCAATCTCTGTAGTTTGTCCAGATTTAATATAAAAAGGGAAGGCATGAAAGTCAACAGGGTTAAGATAAATAATAAAATTTGGTATAAAATTTCACTCTAAGCAAGATCTGTGAAAAAAAAATGGGAAAGATACTCTACTGAATGGGAGAGCAAGTGGTGCTGGGCTCAACTGTTAGAGCTCTAGCATTGAGAATGGTCAAGGATAGTGCACAGGCCCTGAGTACAAGCCCAAGGAATGGCAAAAAAAAGTCATATATTGTCTGAATCTGTCTTTATGTCTAATACTCATGAAATGGTGATTACCTGGCATTGAGTGGATTTGATTGGCAAGCAAACAGGGGGAGGGAAGTAAAAAGACCCTATGAAAGATCATTTCAGGAACAGTAATGTTTTCTTTTTAACGATGTTTATGACAGTTTGACAAGATTTCTACCACGAAACTTGATGAAAACTCATGGAATATTCTATGTGATGTCATGTAATGGAAATTTCTATATGATTTTATACTGCAAACAAACATATTTATCTTTAAGCTACAAGTACACATTAAAGTAATAAAGTTTAGTGGAATGAAGTTTGCAGTGAATTATAAATAGTAAAGAATTACATATAGAAAAATACTGCTTCACCAGTTAGGTAAGTATAATATGTGGTGGTTGAATTTATAAGCTTTTCTTCTGCTCATTTCTCAAGTGGTATAACTAAAGGTTCAGTTCTGTGCATTTCTGTGGACACTCTCCCTGACTGAGCTCATACTTTTTCACAATTTTAACTGCTTACAGGCTGATAGTTTCCAAACAGACACTTCTTTTTCCCACTCTCCTCTATCAGACATTGGATTACAGAACAGATAAAATTAGATGGATGAGTTGCAAACTACCTACTGGAAAACAATCACTCATTATATGGCTTTTGTTTCTATATCCTGGAGGTCCTTTCATGGCTGTAGGTGTCTAGGTTTTGTTCTATTGTAAATCCCTGCTAAGAGAGCCCAAGGTTTCTACAGATTATGACAAATGAGGGAAACCATTGAGCCTATATTGTTTTGAGTCTGGCATACTTCACTTAATATGATTTTTTCTAAGTCTTTTCATTTCATTACAAATGGGGCAATGTCATTCTTTCCGACAGCAGCATAATATTCCAATGTGTATAAATAGCACATCTTGTTGATCAAATAATCAACTGAGAAGCATCTGGGTTGGTTCCATATCTTTGCTATGATAAATAGTGCTGCAATGAACATCGTTGTGCTAGTGGATTTAGTATGTCCTTGTTTCTGGACGATTAGGTAAATGCCTAGTAGTGGAATTGCTGGGTCATAGGGGAACTCTATTTTTACTCTTTTGAGGAAATGCCATACTGCTTTCCATAGTGGTTGAATGAGTTTACACTCCCACCAACAGTGCAGTAATAATCTCTCCTGGCCACATCACCTCCAGCATCTGCTGTTATTAGATTTCTTGATCCTGGCCATTCTAATTGGAGTGAGGTGGAATCTTAGAGTTGTTTTGATTTGCATTTCTTTTATGGCCAGAGATGTCCAGCATTTCTTCATGTGTCCATAGGCCATTCTTATTTCTTCTCCAGAGAAGACTCTCTTTTAAGTCTTTGGCCCATCTTTTAATGGAATGGTTGTTACTTTGGAGATGAGTTTTGGAGTGATTCAATTTTTTGAGCTGTTGATATATTTTAATTATAAGGCCTTTGTCCATTGTATGGCTAGTGAAAATCTTCTCCCACTCTCTAGGCTTTCTAGTTAATTTGTTAGCTATTTTCTTTGCCATAAAGAAGCTCTGCAGTTTAATGCAGTCCCACTTTTCCAGACTTCCCCTGATTTATTGTGTTTCTGAGTCCTTATTAAGAATATTTTGACTTGTGCCTAGGAGACCTAGTGTATCTCCTATTTCTTCTTGTAAAGTTTTCAATGTATCTGGTTTTACCTTGAGATTTTTGATCCATTTGGAGTTAATCCTTGTGCAATGTGACAAAGAAGGATCCAACTTTAGTTGTCTGCAGGTGCTTAACGAGTTCTGCCATCACCACTTGTTGAAGAGGCTGTTTTCCTTCCATTCTATTTTTTTGGCTCCCTTGTCAAAGATTAGGTGGCCATAGGCCTGTGGTTTAATATCTGGGTCCTAAGTTCTATTCCATTGGTCTTCAGGTCTGTTCATGTGCCGGTACCAAACTGTTTTGGTCACTATATCTCTGTAATAGTGTCTAAAGTTTGGCATTGAAATTCCTCCTGCGCTATTCTTTCTGCTAAGAATTTTTTTTGCTATACAAGGTCTTTTATTATTCCAAATGAAATTTTGGATTGCATCTTCTATTTCTTTAAAGAATGACATTGGGATATTGATGGGTATTGTGTTGAATTTGTAAATAGCTCTTGGCAAGATTGCCATTTTCACAATGTTGATTCTTCCAATCCAAGAGCATGGGAAGTTCTTCCATTTCTTCAGTTCTGCTTTAATTTCTTTTTTCAGAGTTTTAAAGTTTTCATCAAAAAGTTTCTTTACATTCTTAGTTAAGTTAATTCTTAGGTACTTTATTCTCTTTGAGGCTATTGCAAAAGGGTTGCTTTCCTGCTTTTTGCCTTGTTCCTCTCATTGTTGGCCTATAGGAAGGCAGTTGAGTTTTGAGGGTTAATTTTATACTCTGGTACCTTGCCAAAGTTTTGGATAAGCTCAAGCAGCTTGGGAATGGCGTCTATAGGGTTCTTTAAATACAGAATCATGTCATCTGCAAAGAGGGAAAGTTTTACTTCATCTTTTCCTATTTATATCCCCTTTATGCTTGCTTCTTGCCTTATTACTCTGGTCAGGAATTCTAATAATATATTAAAGAGGAGTAGAGAGAATGAGCACCCTTGTCTCATTCCTGATTTTAAAGGAAAAGGCTTTAGCTTTTCGCCAGCTGTGGGTTTGTCATACACAGCCTTTATTATACTGAGGAATGTTCCGTGGATTCCTAGTTTCTCCAGACCTTGGAATTATTCTTAAGTATCACTTCCAGACCCCTTGCCACTCAAGCAGCAATTTAAGATATTTTTGCATTTTTGCTTTGCTCAAGTTATTATATTTTCATAACTTTATTTTTTCACATTGCTGGAACTTTCCTACCTCACATTCAGCATTGTCCCACCTTCTGGAGTTTTCTAAATCACAAATAACCGTTATCACCTCCAACATCCACCAAGAAATATTTCAGATCTTATGTCCTTTTGGGATCTGATTCCTTTGCATCTCCAGCCTTATGAAAGTCTCCTTCTGTCTTGAATCTTATACCACAGTTACATTAATTTGCAAGTAACTATTCACATCAAACACCTTCATTTTATTTGTAATGACCTCTATAAGAATGTCACTGGATATTTTCCTACTTAGTCTATACACAGAGACCACTTCACACTGCTTTATCTGCTGCACTATGCTTATCTAATATATTGATTAATGTACATAACACTCAAGTGATTGCCTCATCAGTTTATCTATCTATCTATCTATCTATCTATCTATCTATCTATCTATCTATCTATATACTATATTGGCACTTGACCTCCAAAATAGTGCACTCTGTCACTTGATTTTTTTTCACTCAATTCTGGACCAGTACCACTTGAGGCATGCTTCTGCTGGTTAATTGTAGATGAAGTCTCAAGGACTATTTTTTTTTTGAGACTGGCTTAAAACCATGCTTCTTTTCCTCCTGGTCTCAGCCTTCTGAGTAGCTAAGATTCCAGGTGTGAACCATTGGTACATGGCTTCAATTTCCTCATTTGAACATAGCTATCCACCCCAAGGCTGCCCCAACCGCACAGCTACTTGTACATTTCTCTTCCAGGGCTCCTTATGGGTGTATTATGCATTTGGATTCAATACTACACTGTGAGACAGTGTCGGGCAGAAACAATATCAGCATAATTATGAAAAGTAAAGAAGGATCATTTACATACCTTTCCTGATTTTGTTTTATAAAGATAAATTTATGTGCTCAAAATATGAGAACAATGTGAATGTCCTTTTCATTACTTTATTCTATCAGTTAGTACTAACTGCTACATAATATGTCACAGACTAGGAAGGGTATAAAGAGAAATCATGCTTCAGAACTTCGGGCTTTACTTAAAGCCACTCTGCAAAATATACAATGGACAAAGAAAGACTTCCAGAGCAAGTTTAACAAGATCTCTACAATGATTGAGGAAAAGAACACCAGTAATTTGACAAGAAGACCAGGATACAACATGCAGAATTAGGCCAACTCGTTACCAAGGAAAAGATTCTGATCTGAAATCAAAGGTGACTACTCGATATCAGTATGCTTGGCAGAACTAACAGACTTCAGAGATGAGGGGCCTGGGGGTGAACAGTTAAAATGCAAATAAATGTTTTCTGAAAAACTGGTTAACTTTTGTGGATGGAATAAACTAGGGAGCATCAGTGATAATACTGAAGAATTGGAAAAGAAGGGATTTGCCTCTGTGCTACTTAGTAGTGTATCCCACATTGTAGAGACTTAATTGAGTGTGGGAGATTTCTGGTCCCTGCCCTGTGAAGAGACATTCTTATGAACTGCATGTTTTCTTCCAACAATGAAATGACAGTAGACATTTTCAATCTTAACACTCAACATTAAAGAACAAAATTCTTGGACCTCTCCTAGCATCACTGATCCTCCATTGGATTCTTTAACATCTATAGAGGAAGAGCAGTAACTTCTTTCTTTCAGCTGATGTACTAAGCCACACTGTTAGTAGATTGTGAGCAGAGCTGGAAAATTGGCCAAAGGCACCTATGTCTCCTTGAGACAGGTAATCATTCTCTGCAGTTGTTTTCCATTTCAATGAAATTCCAAAATCTTTGATTCTGATCTCATCCAGAATCTTAAAACTCCAGTTCTTCTTTTGAGTATTTGGCACATTTTATCCCAGTATGATTGTCTTTCAACCAACTGTGTTCTCACCAAATTCAGAATCAATTTTCTGAAAATCCTTGTAGGGGATAGGAAGTTTATATACTTCATAAGCAACCAAAAGAAGTAGTTAGAAAAAAAATAGGAAATGATAACCAGGCTAGGATTTCTCCCCCTGCTGACATATCTTAGAAAGTTGGGGACTTGACAAGTGACAGACTTCATTTATCATCCTAAAACTATTTCCATAGAGAAAATATGTTCAATGGTCCTTCTCTGTAGAAGACAGTTTGGAATATTGTTTCCTGCTCTTTAGAACTTTCAAGTCTGGCACTGATTTGCGAACTTCCTGTCAATGCCCAGTCTGTCACTCTACAAAGGTAGGCAAAGCAGACTAGTGTCATGTGAAAGATAGAAACATAAGCCATATAATGAATGATTGTTGTTCTTAAGGTACTATGTTATCTCTCATCTCTTTTGCTGTCCCTTGGTTATCTCACATTGTTACAGTATCTCACTTTGTTACCTGATATATTGGATATATTTGTATTTGGTTATTTGAAATTGGATAGGGAAGGGGAGAAAACAAGATGAGGGGTGGACGTGGGGGGGGGAGGGAAATGGGGACCAAGACATGTGAAAGGGTATCAATGTATGGGAATTAATGCACCATCTATCTGGCAAATATCATGTAACCCTTCTATTAATTACAATAAAAAATATATGAAAAAAAAGAAAGATGAAGTAAATGTTGGGCCTTTTCCTTAAAAGAATCCTTAGCACAAGCAAGAATGAATCTGAGTAGGTCTCAGCTTTCCAAATGGTAGATGAGATAATTCCAACTAAGATTCAGCACAGAATTGAAGTAGAATTGGAAATCTCAGTGATGTCACTTTGGTACCTGATAAACTTTATGGTAAACTGGAATAGTTTAATGTCCAAATGGCCATAGTTCTACCCTATCCCTGCCTGTTGTCCTCCTACTTGTGTTGTGGTTTTTTTTTTTTTTTTTTTTTGCCAGTCCTGGGCTTGAGCTCAGGGCCTGAGCACTGTCCTTGGACTTTCTCAAGGCTAGAGCTCTACCACTTGAGCCTCAGCACCACTTCTGGCTTTTTTTTTCTATATATGGTACCGAGGAATCGAACCCGGGTCTTCATGCATGCTAGGCAAGCACTTTAACCACTAGGCCAAACTCCTGGCCCCTACTTGTGTTTTTTATACTTGTTCAGAAAACACATTCTTTAAAGAGAAACTCAACACATGCCCTGGGGCTCTAATATCCTTCACAAGCTCTTACAGCTCATTCTCTAGAAATAGATGGACCTTTTCCTCACATTTCTACTTGACTGGTGCTTTCCTTTCAATGGATGATTACTCTGAAATACCACAAATCTGCTCATCTCCTGATCTTACCCACATGATTTCAGGTGCTTTTACCAGCTGTTGTCCTGCTGTTCTGCTCAGCCGTCAGTTCTATATTATGCCATGCCCCAGCATGACTTTGGTGCAAATGATCAAGCCCACAAGGTTCAGGGGTAGCTTAAAAAATGTCATCTTGCTTGTGATATTAGCTTTTTTTTTTTGCCAGTTCTGGGCTTGAGCTCAGGGCCTGAGCACTGTCCTTGGATTTTCTCAAGGCTAGAGCTCTACCACTTGAGCCTCAGCACCACTTTTGGCTTTTTTCTATGAATGTGGTACTGAGAAATCAAACCTGGGTCTTCGTGCATGCTATTCAAGCACTTTACCACTAGGCAAAACTCCCAGCGTGATACTAGCTTTTATAGGGCAGTAAATGTATTAGGTTTACTGGATTACCCATTGGGACAGAAATAGTAATATACAGTGAGAGAGGGGAGGAGAAGGAGAGAGAGAGAGCTTGAGAATAATTTCTTAGGGAAATTAGCTTATGTTATTATAAAGACTGAGCAGACCTATGGGGTTTTCTGCAAACTGGAGTCCCTAAGATGCTGGTAGCATGGCTGTGTCCAAGTCCAAAGACTTGAGAGCTAGAGTTGCTAATAATATAAATGTGAGTCTTTGTCTGAGACTGACAGCTTGAGAGCCAAGAGAGCCATTGCTATAACTCTTGGAGTCTAAAGATCAAAGAAACTGAAGGCTTTACGGTCAAAGAGAGAAACCCCAGGGGATAGACATACTATTTTTTTATTCTAAGACTACAACATATTGGATGAAGCTTGTTCACACTAGAGAAAGGTCTTCCCTGATTAGTCCACTGAAACCCACACACTAATCTCTTCTGGGATTGCCTGTACAAATCATCGAAAAATGATGCTTCCTCCAGATAGTCTTTCATCCAGTCAAACTAAGTTTGACCACCACAGCAAGCAAATTTAAAGTAAAGCAATAGTAGAATGAATCAAAAATAATTTAGTTATTTTTAATGCCTGAGGGGGGAAAATGATCTGATTAAATCTTCCCCTAAAGAAATCATTATTCTATTGAGTTTATCCAAATAGAAGGGTGTGATTTTAATTATTGTAATGGAACGTAATTGTCACTAAACTGAGGAGTTAATTATTCTGAAAATAGTTGTGTCATTCTTTTACAAATAAGTCGATTTGAAAATGTATTTTGTGGCTCTGAGTTTTGAATAACACCAACACAGCCAATGTATTTACTCATGTGAAACTTAAGCCAGAGTCACTTGCGATTCACCCAGTTTTTTCCCCAGAGTTGGATGTTCGATTTTAAACATGCAAATTAGATGAAAGCTTCATTTCTCTAAAGGGAAACACAACATCTTTTAGAAGTGCCTTAGAATTGGTATTTGTCGTCTGTCTTAAATGCCACTATCCAATTGGCACATTGTTATGGGTCTCATTGAGACTGTCTCCTTGTCTTTTCTATTTCATAACTCTTTATCCACAGGATGATTTCCATTAAATTCAGCAGAGACGCAAAGACATGAAGTTATCAGGCAATCAATTATACTCAAGGTTAAAATTAAATTTTCAGGAAACCCTGTGAATATTTTCTGGGTTAAAATTGATGGATTTGATTACATAGTCTAAAAAATATCTTGGGCAATGTGCATAGAACAGAAATATTTGGTAACTGTACTTGCTTGTCTGGGACTTAATTTGCCTGCCATATTTCTAAGTTTCTTTACACTGGTGTCTCTAAATTCACCTGCTCCCCAGCATGCCCTTCCTCCCACCAGCATATTTTGGAATTTGAGCTTCTTTATATCCATTATTAATGACTTAATGATTACTATTATCTCATAGAACCTGCCTTCTGAGTACAAGAGTCTATTAAAGTCAGTAGTTGATATTCTTTTTACAAATGTATTTTGAGTTAAATTATTCTATAAATTAAAGCAAAATCTAGATGAGAGAAAAATTATTCTACAAATTAAAACAAAGTCGAGATGAGAAACAGCCACCTGATTTTGAATTGGTCACTACAAAACTGTCAGAAGATGATCAGAATGAGGGTGGGAGATGCCTGTCAAGGATTAAATGACCATAAGGTTCCCATTAAGTTTTACTGAAATTAGTATTTGCTATTATGGAAAAGGACCACAGGCTATGTTTTAGACTGATTTTAAGAAATCTGATGCAAGAAGGAAAAGGAAGCTTGACATAGCCACATACCACATCTTGCATATCAAAATCAGACTTTCATACCTGATTATATTTTGAGATTAGTATGGAAGTTAGCATGATGTACAAACCTCATGATGTTTAGGTAGCAAAGATGAGAGATACAGAGTTTTACACAATGGGGCAAGAGGCGAGAGATAGGGGCACTGAGTGGAGGAGGTCAGAAAGAGATTTGTCATGGAAACTCAAAGCAGTGTTTAAAGAAAGGGAAAGGTCATCCATATCAGATTTTGAGAATCAAGTGAACTGAGAAGAGGAAAATGCTCAATTGAATTTAACAACCTCATGTTCCTTGTGACTTTAACAAAAGCTGATTTAGTGGAAAGATAAAGACAGAAACCAAATTAGTAGGGCAAAAGGGTAAGTGTGGTGAAAAGGAAGCAGGGCCTATAAACAATGGAGGAAAGATAAAAGATAAAGACAGGAGTGTCTTGATGAGAAGCTTATTTTGTAATTTGTATTAATTGGGAATGATGTGGGAGAGTTTAAAGTGAACAGTCAGCTACAATGGAAGTTTATATCAGAGAAAGAGAACTATTCAAATAATAGGGCATGTCCTTGACTAGGCCAAGATTCATGGGACCCAACAGCATATATGAATGAGTCCTGACTTAGAGGAGGGGTAGATCTTGACTTCATTTTTAACTCTTCAGAAGAACGTCATAGGTTAGTAATTCTATTTTCTATTGAAGTTTATTCTTGGAAGCTTTTTTCAATTTGAGATGGAGATTATATTATTATTCCTTGATGAGAAGCCTGAAACTCCACCTGCTGCCACATAGAAAGACAAACTTGAGGTAGCCCTGCAAGTGTGCAGTATAACTCCCCGAGGATGTCCCTAACGACAGATGACAGCCTGCTTATGAGGCTTACAGAACCTAATCATGAGGTGTGCAGAAAACTCTCTGTGGGGTGTCCCTACCAATGACAGCCTGTTCATGAGGCTTACAGAATCATGAGATAGTTAATTACTAATGGATACAGGAGACTGTTATTTACCAATGGCTTTGGTAAATAACACATCATCAGGATGTGCTCTAAGTGTTGTTTGCAACATGTGTTTTACATTTTTTGAATGGGATAATGAGGAAATGGAACTATTTTTGTTCTATCAGAGGTGCATGCCTCTATGTTGACATAGTATGTAGTCCTGAATGGCTAAGCCCTGACTGTGATGGGCCTTCCACAGTAAGAAAGAAAACCAAGACAAGAAAAGCTGGCCTATGTTTATCTTTACTGACTTAAATGACACTATAACCCAACTGGGTTTAACAGATATACAAAGAGTCTTCCATCCAACAGTGAAACTTTATACATTTTTTTCTCAGTAGCACATGGAACATACTCCAAAATATATCATATAATAGTTCATCCAGAAAACTTAAGCAGATACAAGAGAACTGATATAATCCCATGCATTCTATCTGATCACAGTGGAATCAGACTTGTTCTGAACAACACAGTAAAAGGTAAAAAACATTCAAATACTTGGAAGCTGAACAACACACTTCTGAATAACTCCTAGGTTATTCAGAACAAATCAAAGAAGACATTCAAAAGTTTCATGAATGTAATGACAATCAAGATACATCACAAAGGAACTGATGGGATACAGTAAAGGCAGTTCTAAGGGGAAAATTTATTGCACGAGGAGCCCATATTAAAAAGACAGAAGAAGAGCATGAAAATAACCTAAAGAAGAAATTGAAGCACCTAGAGAAACAAGAAAAAGTTAATTCTAAAACAACTAGAAGGACAGAAATAACATAAAATCAGAAATATTAGAGATTGAAATAAGATCCACTATACATAAAATTAATAAATCAAAAATTAGTTCTTTGAAAGAGTCAACAAGGGGCCGGGAGTTTGGCCTAGTGGTTAAAGTGCTTGCCTAGCATGCATGATGACCAGGGTTCGATTCCTCGGTACCACATACATAGAAAAAAGCCGGAAGTGGTGCTGAGGCTCAAGTGGTAGAGCTCTAGCCTTAGAAAGTCCAAGAACAGTGCTCAGGCCCTGAGCTCAAGCCCAGGACTGGCAAAAAAAAAAAGAGTCAACAAAATTGACTGACCCCTGGCAAAATTAATCAAAAAAAGGAGAGGGGAGAAACAAACAAGATTAGAGACCCTACGGAAACAATCACGACCAATATCCAAGAAATTCAGTCCACTATCAATAAGTACTACCAGGTCCCATTATCAATAAGTACCATCAGGTCCTATATTCAAAGAAACAAGAAAATCTAGTAGAAATGGATTTTTTTTTAAATATAGGCTACCCACATTGAATGATGAAGAGGTAAAGAAATTGAGCAAACCAATTTCATACAATTAAATAGTGGGAGAGATCAGGGAAATGCCAACCAAAAAGAATCCAGGTCCAGACAGTTTCACTGCAGGATTCTACAAGACTTTTAAAGATGAAGTAATACCTATACTCTTGAAATTCTTCCGAGAAATAGAAGCAGAAGGAGCAATACCAAACTCATTTTATGAAGCTAATATTACACTCATCCCCAAACCAGGGAAAGATCCAACAAAAAAAAGAGAACTACAGACCTATATCTCTAATGAACACAGATGCAAAACTCCTCAATAAAATACAAGCCAAAAGAATCCAGATACAAATTTTAAAAATTATACACTATGATCAAATAGGCTTCATCCCACAGATGCAAGGCTGGTTTAACATTCACAAATCAATTAATGTGATACACTATATCAATAGAGCTAAGAATAAAAATCATATGATAATTTCTCTGGATGTGGAGAAGGCATTTGACAAACTACAACATCCATTCATGTTGAAATCACTAGAAAAAATAGAAATAAGAGGTACATTCCTTAAAATAATTAAAGCCATATATGACAAACCTACAAACAGTATCATACTAAATGGAGAAAGACTGGAACCATTTACCTTAAAATCAGGAACTAGAGAGAGATGCCCACTCTCTCCACTTCTCTTCAATGTACTACTGGTACCCTTAGCCAAAGAAATAAGGCAAAAGAAAGATATCAAAGGGGTCCACATAGAGAAAGAAGAAATTAAACTATCCTTATTTGCAGATGACATGATCCTCGACCTGAGTGACCCAATAAGCTCAACTCCCAAACTCCTAGAATTAGTCAACCATTTTAACAAAGTGGCAGGATACAAAATTAATCTGCAAAAGTCAGTAGCCTTCTTGTATACCAACAATACACAAACAGAGGCCAAATCAAGAAAATGATCCCATTTGCAATAGCCACCAAAAGAATAAAATACTTAGGAATTTACTTAACCAAAGATTTAAAGGAATTATTTAATGAAAACTATAAAAGTCTAACAAAATAAATTAAAGAGGACACCAGGAAATGGAAAGACAGCCCATGCTCATAGATAGAAAGAACCAATACTGTGAAAATGGCCATACTGCCAAAATTGATATACAAATTCAATGCAATCCCCATCAAAATTCCAAAGACATTCTTTACTGAAATAGCAGATATAATCCAAAGGTTCATATGGAACAAGAAAAGACCTAGAATAGCCAAAACAAGTATAGGCAAAAAGAGCAATGCAGGTGGTATTACAATACCAGACTTCAAACTATACTATAGAGCCATAATAACAAAACCAGTATGGTATTGCCACAAAAATAGACCAGAAGATCAATGGAATAGAATAGAAGATCCAGAAATAGAACCACATACCTATAGTCAACTTGTATTTGACAAAGGAGCCAAAGATAAACAGTGGAACAAACACAGCCCATTCAATTATTGGTACTGGCAAAACTGGGCAGCCACATGATGAAAACTGAAAATTGACCCTAGTCTTTTGCCATGCACAAACATTAACTCCAAATGGATCAAAGACCTCAATGTCAGACTGGAAACCTTGAAACTGCTACACAATAGAGTTGGAGAGACACTGGAAGTCATAGGCACAGGCAAAAATCTCCTGCATAGAATCTCAGGGTCACAACAGATTGGAGAGAGACTCAATAAATGGGACTACCTAAAAATAAAAAGTTTCTGCACAGATAAAAGCATACCTACTAAAGTAGAAAGACAGCCAACCAACTTGAAAAGTTATTTACCAATATTGCATCAGACAAAGGCTTAATATACAGTATATACAGGGAACTCAAACTTATCCCCCCCAAACCCAACAAACCATTCACTAAATGGGCAAGGGAACTAAAGAGAGACATCAAAAGAAGAGGTTAAAATGGCAGAAAAGCATATGAGAAAATGTTCATCATCCATGGTCATAAAGGAAATGCAAATAAAAACAACCCTAAGATACCACCTTACCCCAACAAGAATGGCCAAGATTTTGAACTCAGACAATGACAGATGCTGGTGGGGTTATGGAGAAAAAGGAACCCTACTGCACTGCTGGTGGGATTGTAAGCAAGTTCGGCCACTCTGAAAGGCAGTATGGAAGTTTCTTAAAGAACTGAAAATAGACCTTTTCTATGATCTCATCATACCACTTCTGGGCATGTATCCTGAACATCATAACCCATGATATGATAAGGACACCTGCACAACAGTTATGTTCATGTCTGCACTATTCACACTTGCCAGGCGATGGAAACAATCCAGATGCCCTACTGCAGAGGAATGGATACAAAAAATGTGATATATACATATATATATACATATACATATACATATACATATACATATATATACACACACAATGGAATTCTACATAGCCAATAGACAAGATAAAATAATGGCATTCACAGGGAAGTGGATGAATTTAGAAGAAATCATGTTGAGGGAGACAAGTCAAGATGAAAGGAACAAAAGGTGCATGGTATCCTTAATATGTGGCTATCAGATCCAAACAGTACAAGAGCGAGGACTCAATATTTGCGTACCCAATGCTATGAACATGGTATTGGAAATATAAACTACATAGACATAAAAATCTGAGTCTATAGACATAATTTTTTACATAGTTTAGTATGTATCTATGACATGGAAACCCTCAGCCTAATTTTAATTATGTTCTAAAATCTAAGTGCCAGTGATTGTATATAGAGATTTTCTTCTTGAATACTTGTTTGGTAAATATGTCATTTGAAATATGATGTATAAATCAATGTTAATGTTTTCTTTAATAAAAAAAGAGTAAAGCTGGAACAGGATTCAGAAGCTAAGACACACACAAATTTGTACATCCCTTATTCTTACAAATATAATTTTCTTAGAACACAGCTGTAGTATGATTCATTTTTAGTTGCATGTATTCAGTAGTGGCAGAGTTAGAGTCTGTAATGGCACACTGATAATGCTTTGTCACTGATATTTATACAGCTTTTGCTTAGAGGAAACTAAAAGAATTCTAGTCCCTAGACAAGGGAAAGGGCTGTGCAATGTCCCAGGCTGCTGACAAGGTATTCGAAGTTCTATTCATCTATGAAGAGGCTCTGCTCTGAAATTCCAAACCCTCTATACCATCCAGAGTCAAGTTCTTCTCAATGAAAGGACTGGGCTTCTGAAGGAGACCTTGTTTACAGAAACCAGATAAAAACTAGAAGAATCACATCAATGCAAGACTAAAAATAGGGTCTCTTGTAGGCAAGCATAGACAGGACCATAGGAAATGGTTATTATGCAGAAGCAAAAGGTACCAAGCAAAATTCCTTGGAACCTTAAGTTCACTAACATTAATGATCATAAAAACTAATATGTATCGAGTGCTTCACCATAGCAATCCTATAAGTTAGCTTTCCTTTTGTTTGTCATTTTTTGCAGATGAATAATGAGTTGTGAGCTCTTCATATGCCGATGGTTATGCAGAAAATCACTGAACCTGAATATTTGTATCCATAATCATTATCTTTTCCCCCAGAAGTAGGGATTAAAACTCCGGATTTAGCACTTGTTAGACAGCATTCTATCATTCAAGCTATAACCAAAGAACTTTGTCTTTAAAATAGGGTTTTGATTTTTCCCACCATCCCTGCGACCATGATTCTCCCGTTTTCACCTCTGAAGTAGCTACCATGACCAGCCCCTCAGTTCCTAAATTTGTTATGTGGCATAATATAATGTAATTTATGTACCAGAAAAAACCGCTTTAAATAAAAACTGTAGCTGGAATTACTTTAACTCAATAGGCTACCTTTACTATAGAAGCTTGATGCTATCCTTCATGTTTTATCTCAGGGTCATTCTCTATCTTGGCATTCCACTGTCTTGGATAGCATTTTACAGATAGCCAGAAGTTGTTAAGAGGGGTAAAAAATGAAATTTCAAACAAGGAGAACAGAATATAATGTAGGCATAATGTACAATATTTGGGATTCTTAGAAGCAGAAGTGATGAGAGAAACATGTCAAAATGCCATTCGCAATGGTCTAGGTGGACACTGAAAGTTTCTCATGAGACTTTCTTCTTTGAGCCAAAATATTGTCACATAAATTGTAGAATTGCAGTCTATTATATTTGGATAGATGCTGATGAACTATTTATATACTTTTGATAAAGCACAGATGTACTGGCTTCTTTAAAAATGCAGAATCCTTAGCTGTCAAGACAATGTCCTTAAAGGTCTCAACCCACATTTCTAAAACAGCTAATCTAGTTGTCCTCACTTTAAGAGCCAGATAAAATCTTCCTTTGTTTTACATTTTCAGTATGTTGATTTTATCTCCTAGAGGAAGTTCATTTCTCACTTCATCTCTTTCTATCCATGTTCTACCTAAAAAAGAGAAGATTGCCTAAGAAAACCTTCCCAACCTTTTTCACTTCTATACATTATTATGCAACTTCATTACAGCATTTATTGTCCAGCACTATTTTTTCCTCTGAACTATGTTCTTTCATTATTTTTAGTTGATAATATGTGTGTGGTATTCTCTTTAAAAAAAACAACTCAGTCTGGATAAGGACAGATGGATAAGGGCAGATTTACATCTCAAGCAAAATATAGCAAAATACTGTATTTTTATTGTAATAGGAACAACATTGATACCATGTATTTATCCTTTTTTCTATTTTATAATGCTTAATATGTAAAACACTTATTTAACTTTTTTGTATTACTGCTGTTTCTATGATTGCATTTTCACATCTCCTATATTGTAATAACTCATTTTTTAATTGGATCATATATCCCATGATATTAGTACTGTGTTTTTGCATCAATTTTATCTATCAATGGCTGTCAGATCCTAGGTTATCAATGTGTAATTATGTGTGTTTGGACTTTCATCCAATATCTTTTTTTTTTTTTTTTTGCCAGTTCTGGGCTTGAGCTCAGGGCCTGAGCACTGTCCTTGGACTTTCTCAAGGCTAGGGCTCTACCACTTGAGCCTCAGCACCACTTCCGGCTTTTTTTCTATGTATGTGGTACCGAGGAATCGAACCCAGGTCTTCATGCATGCTAGGCAAGCACTTTAACCACTAGGCCAAACTCCCGGCCCTCATCCAATATCTTGAAGTCATTATTTTCATGGTATTAGGAATACTTCCATTTTATTTCTAACCTGAAATTTAACCACGTCATGCATGATCTAATGACTTATAGCCAATAATCATAAGTTTGAATTCTGACTTCTACAAATTCAGCTACATGATGTTAGATAATCTATTTAATTGCTCTATCACATTTTTCATCTATAGTATCATAAATACTATATTTTTAGTCTTGTAATAAACACTCTGATAGCAAGAACACTGTCCATATGGTTTACTAGTACTTAGTGGCAGGCAGAAAGAATGGTAGTTGGTAAACAGGGATCGATAACCATCTAGATAAAGGTCAAGTTAATATGAAAGATGTCTGTAATTGTCACATAGAACTCAACAGTTGTCCAGACCCATTGCTGGCTTTACCACTGTGTTTTGCTGAGATTGGCGGTTTAACCTCCTATTTTGTGATGAGGTTAACAGGTTTTTTTTGCTGAATTTCACAAGACGCATAGAAGGTGAGAGCAATCATAGAGCTCACAGAGAAAGTGTTAGCTAGGACATACAGGACTTCTGCAAATTACACAGATAGGACAAATGGAATATCTATAAATAAAAGGTGAGGTAGAGCATGATTTCAGGTGACATTTCACGCACAAAACTCCTCTGAGTTGTGGAGTTTGCACATTCAAGAGGAATAATTAGCCTTGATTTCAATTAATAGTGTTTAGTCTCATTTCTGAATCTTAAGAGTTTGAAGTTTTGCAATGCTCTCTTGAGTTAGGTGTGGAATATAACCATAACTCTAAAGCACAGATTACAGTGCTGGTTCTGGAGCAAAAACTCTGAGCATGGGTTCTTTCACTAAAGAAAGGTTATTTGGTTTCACATTTGCTTTTGCTTAAGGCTAAAGATCTATCTCTTGAGCCACAGTTATGTTCTTGACTTTCTCATACATTTTCTTACTCAGGATGGCTTCAAACTGCAGTCTGCAGATCTCAAATTGCTGAATGGCTAGTATTACAGGTGAGAGCCACCTTGTTCAACAAAAATCTCTCTCTCTTCCTCTTTCACTTTTTTTTTCTTTTTAACTTTTCTTCTTGTCCAGAGAGAGACTCAAACTTGCTGTCTGATGTCTTACATGTATTGTCAGGAGCCATATCACCTTCCCTGCTTCCAATCCCTGAAACATCTCTTTTGACACAAGTGACAATAACTGTTAAGAGAATCACTTGTGATCCTAATTGTAAATAGAGGGGAAAGAAATGGGAAGATTATGATATACAATAGTGATAACTGGTATGTGAATTAGATGGTGATGTATGCTGTAACAGATAAATCACAGTAATATTAGTAGCACACAATTATAAATATTAATTTCATGCGAATGACTGTGTAGATAAGGATTCTTCCCACATGATAAGTTAGGGACCCTAAATATTCTACCTTATGGTCCTACCATTTTTTTAGAATACCTGAGTCTTTCATTTCTAGTAATTAAGCAGAAATGACTGAGGAAAAATGGGAGATTTTTTCATATATTTTTTACTGTAATTAATACAAGGGATACATTATATTGACCAGCTAGAAGGTGCATTACTTCACAAACATTGATACCCTTTCACATGTCTTGGTCCCAATATCCCTCCCCCCCACCCCACCTCTCATCTTGTTTTCCCCCCTTCCCTATCCGATTTCAAATAACCAAATAAGCATATATATAATATATCAGATAAAAAGGTGAACTACTATAACAATATGAGATAACCAAGGGACAGCAAAAGAGATGAGAAATAATGTGGTACATTAAGGGCAACAATCATTCATTATATGGCTTTTGTTTCTATATCCTGAAGGTCCTTTCATTTTGGGTCGTACTATATGGCCTTATGTATCTAGTTTTTGTTCTATTGTAAATCTCTGCTAGGAGAGCCCAAGGTTTCTACTGATTATGACAAATGAGGGAAACCGTTGAGCCTATCTTCCTTTGAGTCTGGCTTGCTTCACTTAATATGATTTTTTTCTAAGTCTTTCCATTTCCTTACAAATGGGGCAACGTTGTTCTGTCTAACAGCAGCATAGAATTCCATTATGTATAAATACACATATTGTTGACCCACTCATCAACTGAGGGGCATCTGGGTTGGCTCCATATCATATCTTTGTTATGATAAATAGTGCTGTAATGAACATTGTTGTGCTAGTGGATTTAGTATGTCCTTGTTTCTGGATGATTGGGTAAATGCCAAGTAGCTGAATTGCTGGGTGGTAGGGGAGCTCTATGCTTAGTCTTTTGAGGAACTGCCATACTGCTTTCCATAGTGGTTGAATGAGTTTGCACTCCCACCAACAGTGTAGTAATAATCTCTCCTGGCCACATCACCTCCAGCATCTGCTGTTATTAGATTTCTTGATCCTGGCCATTCTAATTGGAGTGAGGTGGAATCTTAGAGTTGTTTGCATTTCTTTAATGGCCAGTGATGTTCAGCATTTCTTCACGTGTCTATAGGCCGTTTTTATATCTTCTTCAGAGAAGACTTTTGTTATGTCTTTGGCCTATCTTTTAATAGTATGGTTGTTTCTTTGGAGATGAGTTTTGGAGTGATTCAATTTTTTGAGCTGTTGATATATTTTAGATATGAGGCCTTTCTTCATTGTATGGTTGGTGAAGATCTCCCACTCTGTAGGCTTTCTAGTTAATTTGCTAGCTATTTCCTTTGCCATACAGAAGCTCTGCACATTAATGCTGTCCCACTTATGCAGACTTTCTTTGATTTGTTATGTTTCTTGGTCATTATTAAGAAAGTTTCGACCTGTGCCAAGGAGGCCTAGTGTATCTCCTATTCCTTCTTGTAAAGTTTTCAGTGTGTCAGCTTTTACCTCCATGTCTTTGATCCATTTGGAGTTAATCCTGTTACAGGGTGACAAAGAAGGATTCAACTTTAGTTGTCTGCAGGTGCTTACCAATTCTGCCAGCTCCATTTGTTAAAGAGGCTATTTTTCTTCATTCTATTTTTTTGACTCCCTGGTCAAAGATTAGGTGGCCATAGGCCTGTGGGTTAGTATCTGGGTCCTCAGGTTTATTCCATTGGTCTTCGGGCCTGTTCTTGTGCCAGTCACTATATCTCTGTAATAGAGACTAAAGTTTGGTATTGAAATTCCCTCCTGCGCTGTTCTTTCTGCTAAGAATTGTTTTTGCTATATGGGGTCTTTTATTATTCCATAAGAAATTTTGGATTGCCTCTTCTATTTTTTTTTTTTTTTGAAGAATGGCATTGGGATGTTGATGGGTATTGCCTTGAATTTGTAGATAGCCCTTGACAAGATTGCCATTTTCACAATGTTAATTCTTCCAATCCAAAAGAATGGGAGGTTTATCCATTTCCTCAGTTCTGCTTTAATTTCTTTTTTCAGGGTTTTAAAGTTTTCATCAAAAAGGTCCTTTACATTTTTAGTTAAGTTAATTCCTAGGTACTTTATTTTCTTTGAGGCTATTGTAAAAGGAGTTGCTTTCCTGATTGTTGCCTAGTTCCTCTCATTGTTAGCATAGCGGGAGGCAGTTGATTTTTGAGGGTTAATTTTATACCCTGCTACCTTGTCAAAGTTTTGAATGAGTTCAAGAAGTCTACGAGTGCAGAATCATGTCATCTGCAAAGAGGAAAACTTTCATTTCCTCTTTCCCTATTTGAATCCCCTTTATGGTTGCTTCTTGCTTATTGCTCTGGCTAGGATTTCTAATACTAGGTTGAACAGGAGTGTCTCATTCTGACTTTAGAGAAAATGGCGTTAGCTCTTCGCCATTAAGTATAATACTAGCCGTGGGTTTGTCATACACAGCCTTTATTATACTGAGGAATGTTCCATGGATTCCTAATTTCTCCAGAGCTTTTAGCATAAAGGATGTTTGATCTTGTCAAATGTCTTTTCTGCATCTATTGAGACAATCATGTGATTCTTCTCCTTGCTCCTGTTGATGTGTTGGATTATATTAATTGATTTGTGTATGTTGAACCAGCTTTGCCTCCCTGTTATGAATCCTGTTTGATCATAGTGTATAATTTTTTTGATGAGCTGCTGAAGATGGTTGGCCAGTGTTTTGTTGAGATATTTTGCATCAATATTCATCAAAGAAATAGGTCTATAATTCTCTTTCTTTGATTAATCTCTGTCTGGTTTGGGGATGAGAGTTACAGTGGCTTTGTAGAATGAGTTGGGCAAAGAGCCTTCATTTTCACTTTCATTGAAGAACTTGAGGAGTAATGATGTGAGTTCTGCTTTGAAAACCTTATAGAATTCAGCTGTGATTCTGTCTTGCATTGGGCTTTTCTTGGATGGAAGTTTTCTTATTGCCATTTCTATTTCAGTGCTTGGTATAGGTGTGATTGGTATTAGGTCTTCTTGTTTCAGTGTGGTTATGTTAGAAATTCATCCATTTCTTTTAGATTCTCAAATTTGTTGGCATAAAAGTTTGAAAAGTATTCCCTCATAGTGCTCTGGGTCTTGGTCATTTCTGTCATGGTATTACCATTCTCATCTGTGATTTTGGTTATTTGTGTGTGCTCCCTTCTTTTTTGGTAAGATTTGCTAATGGTCTGTCAGTTTTGTTAATCAGAACCAACTGATTGTTTTGTTGATTCTTTCTATAGTTTTTTGGACTCCAATTTATATAATTCTGCTTTGATTTTAATAATTTGCTTCCATCCACTGGGATTAGGGTTGGTTTATTGCTCTTTTTCCAAGTGCTTCAGATGCAACATTAAATTGTTGGTTTGCAATTTTTCCAAGTTGTTAATGTTGTCACTCAAAGCTTTAAATTTTCCTCTGAGTACTGCTTTTGCTGAATCCCAGAGGAGCTGATATTTTCTGTGTTCCTTTTTGTAAAATTTCATAAACTGTTGTATTTCTGTTTTGATCTCCTTGATGACCCATTGGTGATTCAAAAATGTGTTGTTCAATCTCCATGAGTTACAGGGTTTTCATTGGTGGAGATTGGTGTTCAGTTCCAATTTGATGCCCCGGTGGTCTGAGAGAATGCAGGGAATAATTTCATTGTTTCTGAATCTGCATAGGTTTGTTTTATGCCCTAAAATGTGGTCTAATTTGTAAAATGTTCTCTGTGCTGCTGAAGAAAAGTATATTTTGTAGTTGCTGGTGAAATAATCTGCAGATGTCTGTTAGATCTAGTTGATCTATACATTTGTTCAATTCTGAGGTTTCTCTGTTGAGTTTTTGCCTAATTGATCTGTCTATAGGTGAGAGTGGTTTGTTAAAGTCACCAACAATCACAGTGTTTTAATCTATGTGTGATTTCTGTGAAAGTAAAGTTTGCTTGATGAACTTTGGTGTTCCAGGATTAGGTGTGTAGATATTTAGGATGATCATGTCCTCCTGGAGGAGAGATCCCTGTATTAATATGTAATAACCTTCTTTGTCTTTTCTCAATGATTTTATTTTGAAGTCTGTTTTGTCTGATATGAGGATGGCAACTCCAGCCTGTTTATGGGGGCCGTTAGCTTGATAAACTTTATTTCAACCTCTCACTTTCAAAAAATGTTTGTTTTGGGGGGCAAGATATGTCTCTTGAAGACAGCAGAATGATGGATCTTACTTTTTGATGCAACTAGACAGTCTATACCATGGAGAGTTATGTCAATTGATATTGAGAGTTAGGATTGAAAAATATTTACTAGTTCCTGCCAATTTTAAAAGCTTTTATGGGGGCCTGTGGCTTGACAGTTATTGCAGTACTTAGCTGATATGATTTTTAGGTGCCATTTCTTTGTCAGTATCACATTTGTGTTGGTTTTCAATGTGTAGAATATCTTTGAGAATTTTCTGTAATGTTTGTTTGGTTGCTACGTAATGTTGCAACTTTTCCTTGGAATGGAAGTTTTTTATTGTTCCCTCAGTTATGAACGAGAGCTTAGCTGGATACAGTATTCTTGGTTAGTTGTTATTTGTCTTGAGGGCATGACATATATCCTTCCAATCTCTTCTTACTTGTTTGGTCTCTGCTGATAAATCTGTGGTTATTCTGATTGGTTTTCCTTTGTAGGTGATTGTTCTCTTCTCCCTGGCTGCCTTTAGGATCCTTTCTTTGGTCTCTATTGATCCTGTTCAGATTATAATGTGGCAGTGAGATGTCCTTTTCCAGTTAGGTTTCTTTGGGGTTCTAAAAGCTTCTTGTATCTGGATGGGCCTGCCCTTCCGGATATTTGGGAAGCTCTCTGAGACTATTCTGAAGTATATTTTCAATACCATTGACCTCTTCAGGCCCTCCTCAATACCAATTAGCCTTCAATTAGGCTTCCTAATTGTATCTTATAACTCCTCAAGCATTCTCTCATATTTCCTAGATTTGATTTGATCCATTTTTCTGTTCTGTATAACAATTAAATTATGTTCAACCCTGGAAATTCTGTTTTCTGCATTGTCTAATCTGCTATCAATACTTTTACTTTATTCTTCATCTCCCTTCTTTCCAATTGCTCATTTTTGATGCCTTGTTTTAGATCATGTATGGACTTTTTTAACTTCTTGATTTCCATTTGAGTGGTTAGCTCAGCACCTTACTCTCATTGGACATTTGTTAGAGTTTGTTCAGCTTTTTGTTTGTGGATTCTATGAATTTGTCCATTTTTCTTTGTAATTCCTTTATTATGGCCTCCTTTATGGCTTCCTCTCCTTCACGTATCATACTCTTTATGGTTTCATCTCGTTTAGATAGGCTTCTTCACATATCTCTTTCTGTATGTTTTCAAACTTTTCATTAATTTTGTTTATCAATTTCATTTGTACAGCATTTAGTGGACTCTCCTCTAGTTTTGTCATTGCTTTTACTTGATTTGCCATTTTTCTTAAGTTTTTTGTTCTGCCCTTTTGAAAATGGAAGCAAGATTAATACTGTACAAGATTACAATTTTTAAGATATAATCAACCTAGACCTCTTTAGCTGGCCAGTAATTAGATGTTCATAATTTTAGATTGGCCTTATAACCCTCTCTTTCTTTTTGTGCACTTATAGACAAATCGAATACCACCACCGCTCAACATTTTATGACACACACACACAAAAACTCATTCCAATATCTATTGTGTTTAAGCCCCTCTGGACCTACAGTATAATTGAAAACCAGATATATAGTATTGCTTAACAACCATCAACTGTAGATCCATACATTAGAAAAGTTGAAGGATGAACAGAGGACCAGGAGATAGAAAAGTAATATGAAAGACAAGAGCGGAGCTAAAAAAAGAGTAATGTAGGAGTGTAAGATTAATATAGTAATGAAGAAAAGGGATAGTGTAAGGATACCTGACCTAAGGTGATAGATAAAATAGTCGAATACAAAATTTAGAAGAAATAAAACTTATGAAAATAAGTAGAGTAATAAGAAGACATATAAAGAAAAGTGGAAGGTATATATAGGAGATTCCAATGATAAAAATTTTTAAAAAGTAAAAATAAACAAAGAAAAAAAACAAGAAATAGGTGGGGGGAGATCCCACACAATTGTGAGTTCTTAGACAAGAAATACTAGGGGTAAGAACCAACAGATTAAAAAGCACGTTATTGTATCAATAGTAATATCATTGGTATCCAATCTGTACCCAGAGCTGTCACTGTGTTTCTAGGAATGACCACAATGACGGAAGAAAAGTGGGGAGAGGAGGGAAAGAATCATAACATTAAAAAAGAAAAAGGTGAATGTAAAATGGCAAAAAAAAAACTAAGAACACATAAAAATGCAAATGAAAAAGGTAGAAAAAAAGGGGGTATTCTTTAGGGGTTTTTTTGGGAGGTGGGACGGGATAGGAAACTTGTGTCTCCACTAAATTCGGGATCCAATTACTTCAAGGAGTCCTTTCCTCTTGTAATTTGGCTTTGGGCTTTTTCTGATCAGTTTTCTTGATTGGGCAGAAAAAAAAAAAAAAAACTGGTGGAGCCGCCAGTGGCTTTGTTTACCAGGAGTGTGGCTCCACCCAGGGGGGAGGAACTTCCGCTAGTGCCCTGGGTGGATGTCCAGCTAAGATGCCTCTGGGAAAACCTTTGCCTTTTTGAACCATGGCACTGCCAGCACTGCTTCTCAGACTCCAGTTGGTTTGGCAGGGTCTTTTCCAGTAGTCAAGATGGCGCTGCTGTCGGCTAGTGGGGGAGGGGATTCCTTCCCAATGTCGTTCCACAAACAGAAGTGGAAATGTCCACAGACGGTACTCACGAATTGCTGGATTTTCTGGTTCTGTGAAGCTGGCAGGTCTGCACCATGGCCGGGTAATGGCTCTGGGCTTACACAGTCTCTGTCTGGCTGTCTATAGCTGGCAGGCCTGTGCTGCTGAGAAGGGCTGTTTGCTCAGGTTCCACAGGGAGGCTTTGTCTCCGCGGCATCTCTGAGCAGCTGGCACAGCTACATGCTGTCTTCTTGTGCTCGTTTTCTGCCTTTTTCCTCTCTGACTGAGATCTCTGTGGTGCTAAAGCTTACTTAGAATGGATCTTTGGGTATGAACTTTCCCCTACGATCAACCAGAATTTGATCAACCAGAAGAGAAGGTTCCATGCAGTTCATAATTTACAATAATCTTCTAATAAGAATCTATACATCTAAGACCAGTAAGGACTGTTAAATGAGATCTTCTTTCAGATAAACCACAACAACTCATACATGCACGTAAATATAAGTGGAAAGTCCTAATGGTGTTTATTCTACCTTGAAGGAATTCTCAATATAATGATAAAAATGAGAAGTTTATTTCATTAAAGAACAAAATCATACATAAGGAAGACTATTAGATCTCAAGGTTAAAAGGGTATTGAAGTTCAAATGAGTTATCAAATGCTTCCACAAATTTTGGGGCCCTCCTAAGTCTAGTCACTTTAAGTATTTCGTGACATATATAGCTGCATCACTACCCTGAGAGCTTTCATGTCATCCTTGGAAGGTAAGTTCCCTATCACATGAATTTTATCCCCCTATAGGCCTAAGACTCAGTCCCCTATGGTTTGAAGCAGTTTGCCTCTTGGATTGCTTTTTCCGTCTGCTCAGTGACCCAGAAGAGCCAAAGCAACTAAGAGAAATAAGTTTTAAAAAACTAAGAAAGGAGTTCTAAGTCATATTTTTTATTTAAATTTTTAGTTGACTATGTCATTCTTGCAGGGGTATTAGAGAGGTACTATTTCTGAAACCCATTTTCTTGATTAATCCAGCTGATATTTTATCCATGTTAAATAAATTTGTTATGAAGTATCGGTTTGGTTTTGTTTACCCCAACTCATTCTAACTGCCAAAAAATGGAGAGTGATTTCAGTGGAGGAAGCCTACAGCTCAGAGACACAATCACTTTCTCCTTTGAGAAAATGCTCTGAACCAACCATCCATTTTTCTGTATCTTTGTAATTCTCAAATCATTTCCAATCTTTGTTTAATATCAAGAAGGTTAGACCTTTGCAAAACCAATATAAAAATCAGGAATACAAGTATGAAAGAGACATATGAGTTCTTGAATAAAGAAAGCTTTGGCATTCAGAAATAATCAAGATCCATAAGCTACAGACTATTGTTCAAATCCATCCTGCTGTATGTTTTGTGCAGCTGCAAACATGGATTTGGAGCTCTTCCAGGAACCTTCCCTTTCATGGCTTCTCCCACCTTCTTGGTGCATTCATGTATTTTCTATGGTTGGTTCCTCTTTGCAATGGCTGTGTTAAGCAGAGATAGTTAAAAAACCAAAGGTTCCTTGGACCTCAAAAATCTACATTTTTCTTATCTAGATCTTTGTGAAATATTTTGTCAATGCTTCATTTAGCCTATAACAGAAGAAATGAAGGTTATCCCAGGTATCACAAAATAACAATTTTGTTGCAGAGATGAAAAGTAAGCATTGAGCATATTGCAAATTACTGTAAATGAACAAAAACCAGAGAAAGATAAAGTACAAATAATTATGTGTTCTTTATGAATATTGTTTTGCTTTAAAAAATCATTCCTTGTCTTAAACCAAGGCTAAGAAGTAACAACATCATTCATTTACCAAATGCATTTTATCTTCAAAGGCCTCAGGACTCCTTAGCCTCTGTCTATCTCTAGGTACTTACTTCTCTTGTCAGTTTTTTGAGGCTAGTATTGACTATTTAAAAATTCCAAACATGGGTGGCAGTATCAGTGTTCAAGAAATAATGTACCCATTGCCAGATGAATGTATTCTAACCCCTGTTTATATCACCCTGAAAATAAAATTCAATAATTAAAAAAAAAAATTCTACAAGCGGGGCCGGGAGTTTGGCCTAGTGGTAGAGTACTTGCCTAGCATGCATGAAGGCCCAGGTTCAATTCCTCGGTACCACATACATAGTAAAAAGCCAGAAGTGGTGCTGAGCCTCAAGTGGTAGAGCTCTAGCCTGGAGAAGGTCCAAGGACAATGCTCAGGCCCTGAACTCAAGCCCCGGACTGGCCAAAAAATTAAAAAAAAAAATTCCTACAAGAATTTGCATTTATCCCTGTTCTATTAATGAAGGCATTCTTTCTTCTTTGGAGCCACTAAACTGAACTTACATTGAAAATTAAATGTATTTTAATTAAAGCTTATATATAAAGAATGTATCTGCTATCTGTCACTTTTCTTGTGGCAAAAGCTTCCATAATAAAAATAAGGTAACATACTTGATTCCAATGTGGACCTCTATAAATGTAGCCTATTTCATATTAACAAACATTTTGAAGATGAAGCAAAGTTCCAGTCACTGTGCAAGTTATAAAGATCATTGACAAAAGGAGAACCATTTTCTCCAAGGATCCCAAAGCATAGTGGAAAAGACAGCGTATGTCTGGTAAATGACTGATGGTTGTTGTAAGAATGTAGGTATGTTGTAATAAATGCAATTAGAATTATTATAATGCAATTAGAGTTATTACAAGCCTTCTAAAAGAAAAGGGGAAGTTATAAAAATTTTATGAGAGACTATATTTATAGAATGCTTAAATGGTAAATAGTGTTTTAGGTAGAAAACTTAAGGCAGTGGTTTTTATAGGCATATGGTAGAGTTCAAAACAAGAATGGAAGAAAAATAATGTACTTAATGAATACAGACAAAAGATATACCTAAAGGAGTGTGATCTGATGAAAAGTTTGTAGAACAGTGTAGAAAAATAAACTGAAAAATGTGGTCTTATTCACAATCCCATAAACACTGGTGGGTTTTAACCAATGAATGCGGAATATATGTCTATGAAAACCATACTGAAGTTTTAGACTCAATTGAATTTTGGACAGGAATCAGAGAAAAACCAAAGGCCTTTTCCTAAAAGTGTAGTAGAAATATATCTGAGCTCTTACTATGACACTTGTGGTAGCTGAGGTCTTACTAGACTTGTAAAAATGAGAAAGAGTTTATTTTGAGCATAAAGACATCTAGAAGACCCAGGTGCCAATTTCCTTTTAATAGAGGAAAAATAGTAATAGTGACTTTTGCTTTCAAGTCCAGAATATGCTCCTTTAAAAACAAACTTCTGTTAAATGAAAAATATAAGTTAAAGGCAAATCTAGTTGATGGAAATGTTTGGGTAACTATAGTAACTCTATATTTGGTATGTTGAATTAAGGTGGAGGTGAAATCTCTAGTAAATGTGACAAAACTGAATCCAGAGAAAGATTGAGAGTGAACTGAAAGACATGAATATCTTCTAAACACAATCACACCGCAGAAATTTTTATGTGAATCATTTCAAAAGAAGGACACTTAGAAAAAGGCATAACTACCTGGGTCCTCCTAGCAGAGATTTACAATAGAACAAAACCTAGATACAATAGAACAAAACCTAGATACAATAGAACAAAACCTAGCCATATAAGATGACGCTAAATGAAAGGTCCTACAGGATATAGAAACAAAAGCCATATAATGATTGTTTTCCTTAATGTACTATGTTATCTCTCATCTCTTTTGCTGTCCATTGGTTATCTCATATTGTTAAAGTATTTCACCTTGTTATCTGATATACTGTATATATGTGTATTTGAAATCAGAAAGGGAAGGGGAGAAAACAAGATGAGGGGCGGGGATAGGGCGATGGAAACGGGGACCAAGACATGAGAAAGGGTATCAATGTTTGTGAAGTAATGCACCTTCTGTCTGGTGAATATAATGTAACCCTTCTATTAATTACAATAAAATATATGAAAAAAAGAAAAAGGCATAACTTTGGGGAAATTCAATGTACACAGTAGTCCAGGTCTGAGAAGACAGAGGTTATCTATGGGAAAACCTAAGGAAATGATTCAAGGAGTGTGTGAATATCCCCACCACTCAGGACTAAATGGCCACACTTTAGAAAAATAATGGAACTATTGATAAACTTGCAAATCCGATAACTGATCAAAAATAACCTTTGTACCTATTGTGGAATGAGCCTCTTCAGCTTTAAGACTTTGACTAAAACTTAGTTAAATCCATTCATTGGCACAACAGAGCCCTGGCCACATATGAGAATTCATTTCCAAGGGCTCTCTGGAGCAGAGGTGTCAGGATGACTGCAGCACTGAGTACTAACACTACATTAATAAATGAGAATTAACATCCAGTCCTTCCTCCCCAAACATTTGGTGCTAAGCTACTTCAGGACTTTGAGCCTCATTATCTGTCTGTTCAGGAAAACTTTTTCACCTGGCTATCATCTATTCTAGGGCCTGTTATAACTTGTATTGAGAGAGATATTTTGCTTTGGGCAAATAAAAATACCTGAAAGATTTAAATAGAACATTAAATTAGTTTCACCTGCTTTCCTCAATGCCACTGGAGTCTTGGAGGAAACCGTGAAACGACAGATCTATTTCTGCCTTTTGCAGAGATGCATCTGCGTGTATAAACCATTTTGATTATCCTCCTGATGAATTAACCCTCTGGGTTACTAAGTTCTCTCTTGCTACAGCTGCTCAACAGCAGTGGTTTTTTTTTTTTTTGTTGCTGTTGTTGTTTTTGTATTTTTAATGTCCTTAGATCAAACCTTTCATTAACAGGAAATGTTGGTACTTGAACAAGTATTTTCTGGGCAACAATTACCAGGAAATAGACTTTCTGATCTTCTACCACGTGGTTATCATTTTGCCATCATCAGAGAAGGATTTTTTTTTTGTTATTGTTGAAAAGCCAGTTTCTGAGCAGAAGGTAATCTGAGCAGAAAGAACATCACAGAGAGATGTTTATACACATAGTACAAAGGAAAACCTTCATGAATGTCATCTGAGCTCATCTATGTTAGCTACTGGCTGGCTAACAATGTATGTCTTTCCTCTTCTCCAGTATGTACTGCAATTATTTATTTATTGGCTTATTTAGTGGAAAAGGGATTTTTGAACTTAGGGCCTCATGGCTGTAGCAGCTCTACTACTTGAAGCATTCTACCAGTCACTTTTGTATTGGTTATTTCCAAGTCTCAACTGTTTATCCAGGATAACCTGGACTATGCTTCCTGTGTCACTGAACAGACGGGTACCAGTCTTTCATGAAATCTTGAGAGCCCTGAAAAAAACTCAAGTTCTATGAATAGATTATGTTCAAACTGATTTTCCAATATCCAAGTCCCAAATAGCTAGGATTAAGGACATGAGCCACCATACTCAGTAACTTTTGATATATTTTTTGCCATTCTTGGCTTGAACTCAGGACCTGAGCACTGTCCTTGGGCTTTCTCAAGGCTGGAGCTCTACCACTTGAGACACAGCATCATTTCTGGCTTTTTCTATGAATGTGGTAACCAAGGAATTGAACCTGGGTCTTTGTGCATGCGAGGCAAACACTCTACCTCTAGGCCAAACTCCCCATCCCTTTTTGATATATTTGACAATCCCCATTCTATGTGGACTGAGGTTTTGATTACAATTTTTACTAGTAATGTTGAATATTTTCCATCTATATATTTGACATTTGTATATCTTCTGACACACATCAATGTGTCAATGGTATCATGTGGCCATTTTTAGTTGAATTACTTAGGGGTAGAGTTTCTTTTTTTCAGTTTTTTCAATTAAATGTTTGGTGTTGCTTTATTTGAAATAGATTTGTGATATTATAGAAAAGTCTTGAGAATATAATTTCATGAACTTTTAATCATGTGTATGTTAGTAGTGTGTGTGTGTGTGTGTGTGTGTGTGTGTGTGTATCAGTATATGTCAATATCAGTACTGAGAATGAATTTGGGGCCTCATATTATGACTTAACTTTTATTTATAGCTGGTGTTTCTTCTGTGAGTTAATAGTTTGAAATTTTCAAGATTTCCTCCTGTAATAACCCGAATAGCATCCCCCCACCATCCCTACCACATACATTTTTTTCCATGTACTAATGTCCCAAGGCTGTTAACATGTAACTTTACAGAGTAATGGAGACCTCTCATAAGTGACTTAATGAAGTATGTTCCAACACTGGGATTATTTTTGTGTTATAGGAACCATAACAATCATAACTAGGGTCTCAGGAAAAGTAGAAGTATGAGAGGGGGAAAAGAGATAGCAGAAAACCAGAGAGCAGAGGAAAGAGTAGATGAAGTGCTGCCCCCATCAAAGATGGGAATTGGGTAGGTAGAAACTAAGGAATAGCAATACCAGTTGGAAGCTTGCTCAAAAAGGCAAAGAAAATGGATTCTAAGCATCTGCAAGGAATTTGGACCTACCAGCATTTTGACCGTTTCTCCCCAGTAAGACTGATTTCAAACTTAATGACATATAGAAGCATATGATGATATTAATGTTTTGTTTGCTTGGATGGTACTTTGGTTTTATGCTCAGAGCCTCATCCTTGGTAGGCATATTCTTGTGTCAGGCCTCCAGCTCATTTAGTGCAGTATTTTTTTTTTGGTGGGTTATGGAGCTTGAACTTCAGCTCAAGGCTACTGTCCTACCCTTGAGCCAAGCCTCACTTTCCATTTTCTAGAAGTTTATTGGAGACAAGAGTCTCAGGTCATTTTGTGCCCAGGTTGGCTTTGAACCTTGATCCTCAGATCTCAGTGTCCTGAGTAGCTTTGTGATTGCTTTTCTGGCACTGTGAACATATGATAGTAATTTGTATCTCATATTCATATTTTTCTTCTTGTTTACTGCAAATATACTTTTTATACATTGGTGTTTTTTAGAGCTATGTTAAATAATGCATGAAAGCACTTAAACTGCTTGGCACCCATCAATCTTCCATAAAGAGTGGCACTATTAGAAATAGAATAGGAAGAATCATAATTCTACATTACCTCTAAGATATTTCTAAAATTGTTTTTCAACTACTTAGCCAAATCGAGGAGATAAAAACTTCTCTACAAAAAAACTATAAAGTGTGAATAAATATAAAACTTAAATGTTTTAAAACGTGATCTGCGGGCCCAGGAAAGCAAAAGAATTTTCTAAGAACAAGAATTTGAAGAATTGAAACTAGCATGCATAAGCTAAGGAATAGTAAAATTGCTATAAATGCACATGCCCAAGAAAGTTGGGTCCAAATGGCATCAAAATAAATGGTCAACCTCAAGCACATAATAAATGGAGAGAAGCCAGATCTTGAAGGAAAGCTCAAATCTTTGATACCCAGAGAATGAGAAAAAATAGGAGCAACATAAAGCAAAGGGATAGGAAGGCTGGTTGACTTATTTATACTCTAACAAAGAAACATAAAACTAAGACTTTTTTCTCTAGAGAAGTTATAAACTGAGACAGGACTCTACTGGAACAAATTCTTGGTTTAAGATTTATCCCATTGAATATTTACTTTAAAAGAGCTCCCAAAATAAATGATTAAGACTCTCCAAAGTAAATACTATCAAATATGAGTTCCACTTACAAAATTAAAGAACCGAAAGGGGCCAGTGAGGGTGGCTCATACCTTTAATCTTAGCTACATATCTGAGATCAGAGGATTGCATTTCAAAGCCAGCCGAGGCCGGAAAGTCCATCCTTGAGTCATCCCCAATTAACCAACTACCAAAAAGCCAGAATTGATGCTGTGGTTCAAATGTCAGAGTTCAGCCATGAGCAAAAAGAGCTAAGGGACAGCAGCTAGTCCTTGAGTTTAAGTCCCATTACCAAGAGAAAAGAAAAAAACACATTTAAGAGATGAATCACTATGAATGGCAGAAAGTTTTCTTCAGAACAACTAAATAAATCATATGTAGTATAAACAGTAGGTACAAAATTATAAGACGACTATGTTAACAAGTAGAACAAAATATTAGGAAAAACACACTAATAAAACACACTTTGGAATATGCCTAATAACATAACTGGAAGTAAAAACTGAAATTTAAAACAGCAGTTGACTCTTCAAAATAATATATTATCACAGGTAGAGATAAAATGTCACAGGTGAAGATAAATTTAGTAACCTGGAGATTAAGTTTAAAGAATATACCCAGAATGATATTATGCTAAGACATGACATGATGCCTTTGTACAAACCCATCCAGTGTTAAAGAGTGGGGTGAGACCTAATGTAAAACTGTGACTTCAGCGATAATTTTGAGTTAATGTAATTTTGCTTATAGTAACCAATGTACTGTTCTGATGCAGGATATTGGAAGTCAGAAGGTTGTGAATGTGGAAGGAAATGGGATATATAGAAATTCTAATTCTGTTGAATATCACTGGGAATGCTTTAAAAATAAAGCTGATTTTAAAAGTATATAAAAAGAAGTGTGCATAGACTGTATTACAAACATATAGAAGAGATTATGCTATATCAAATAGGATTAGAAAAGTGGAGGATATAATACCTGACTTTTCATATTTAATTTTAAAAACATGCCAGTCATGGCAGCTCATGCTTATAATTCTAGCTATTCAGAAGGCTGAGATCTGAAGATTGTTGTTTAAACCAGCCCAGGCAGAAAAGTGTAGGAAGTAGTAATCTCCAGTTAACCACCATAAAAGCAAGACATGGAACTATGGTTAAGTGGTAGAACACTAGACGTGAGCATAAAAGGTCAGGAACAGCATTCAGGCTCTGAGTTCGAGACTGGAAGACAAAGAAAGAGGGAGACAATGTTTTCAAAGATTACTTTTTAAACTTCCCATTTGTTTAAGTATATGTATGTATGTGATTATTTGTAAGGATTCCAAGGGTGTACCACTGAATACGTGGGTAGATAAATTGAAGCAGGAAGAAACCACAGTGAGCTTTCATTAGCAATGCACTAAAATCAAAGTAAGATAAGACAGGGAAAGAAAAGCATGCCATGGAAAGCCTCATGCAACAATCGTAAAAAGCAGCTTTCCAAATGCAAAGAACACTTTTGTCACCATTCAGGGTTCATTTATCATTAACTGGCATTTGATGAATACAGACACTGAACAATTATTGGAATATTCACAGCTCATTCAAATCAGTAACTACTTAAATGAGCAAAGTAGATTTTCTTCATCTTGGAATAATTGTCTTCATTCACTTCTCATTCAATAAAATGTGTTGCATGTGATTCTCTAAGTATTTGGGTAAATTCATGATTCCTGATCTGTTAGCACGAATGGATGGAAATAAGATATTTGCTTTTTCTTTTGACTTTCAAAGAGCAATGTTTTACCTCTTGCAATTGCCTCAGAGCTCAGCTCATCTACTGACTTGGAAATACTAAGGAAGCATTAGTTGAGTGTGTAGGAAGCCTTTATACCACTTTGTATCTTTTCCTTCCACTCTTCCTTCCACTATATTAACTTGGGAATTCTTTTGAATCTTGTTCCTTCATCTATATAAGGAAACCAGTAACAATACATTGCTCACTAAGTTCCCGTGATGATTAAATAAAATGTACAAATGTACAAAAGTGTCTTGTATGACATGTGCCATAGAGGTTACTCTGAGCAGAGACCTTAAGCTGCAGTTGACACATGGAAGACCTCCATTCAAAGCTTGAGTCTATAATTCTTGGAATGACCTTAAAAATGAGAGTAACAGAATTTATATCTGAAAGTTTTAAAATATTATAATTTGCTCTAGATGATCCTCAAAGTCAGATATTTGGTTTCATGGAGGCATCACTCAAGTTCCCGGGTAGTGAACAGGAGGGAGAGATTGGAGAGTATGAATATTATTCATATTCTAACCAGAGGAGTTATTATCTCTACTTTGATGTTACATAGCGAATACTCATACAAATTACAGAATTAGTGCAGATGGAGACTGTGGGAGGAGGGTCAAGGCTGTGAAGTCATGAATGACAGAGGAATGTCTGATACTGGGCACCTTTCCTTTCAAAGAGCCAGTCAATAATAAAAGCTAGCCTCAAGAAAATGAACTACTGTCCTTTGTGGACTGTGACACTATTATACTAATCTTCCTCAGAAGTGTGACCTACCCATGACCCTATAATTTATGTGAGTTTCCATCATCATACTGTGTTTAATATGTTTTCCTCAAAAATTAAACCCTATACCAACCTCCAGAAAGAGGAAAGTAATGGAAATCGTACCAGGTATAGATGTGTGGCTCTCTGATGAAAAGCCAGGAGGGGTCATTAACACCAGTGACAACAAGAAGGAAGGTAGGTATTCTAGACTCTTCTGCAAGATCTCCTTCCTCCTCCAATACACTACCTTAGGAAAAAATGGATGTAAGAGCAGACCTGCTATTAGTGAAAAATGGGATACTCTAATAGGTTCATGCAGGCTCTTGAGTCTCTAAATCTCTTTTTGTTTTGCTTTCCCTTTAAAATGAAATAATTATTTTCTGTTCCTCAAGCTCCCAGATACTTACAACCCAGCATGGAGTTATGAATTACTAGTCACTCATGGTAGCCTTCTTCTCTTTGGTAAGTAGACAATTTACTGGAGGTTACAGGATTGGTGTAGTTAGAACATTATTGAGAGTTGTAGGGCCATTCTTCTCTGTACACTGGCGTTTTAACAGGTCAAACAAGAATTGCTAAAGACAATTTCTTTTATGTTATAATAATGTTTACTCTCAAAATCCCTCGTATAAAGCTTCCTACCTTTGCCTCAAAGCACAGATCAATCTACCTCTGACCTCCACCTTAGTATCTTATTAGCTTGTCTACTTCCAATAAATTCATTTACACTTGTGTCTTTTTCTTATTCATACTTACACCAGAATCATTCATTTACCTATGGGATACCTTTAACCACTTTTTTCCTCTCTCTTTTCAACCTCTGATGCCCTTCTTAAACAAAGGACAGTCTCTGTACAAGGATTAATCTGATTGTTGTCTTTTTTAGTGGAGTAAACCTACTATCCCACGGTGCTAGTTACTAAAAGGCTAGGAACCCTCTTTTGATCTTGCTACTTGATAGCTATCTATTGGCCACTTCCAAGGGACCATTAGCTAAGAACTTCTTCATTCAGTAACTGCTGTAGGTCTATAAGATTTCATGAGAGTGAAAAAACATTTCCTTGATGATAAATCAATACCCTTCTCAACAGTTTTGTATAAATTCAGCAAAGCATAGGTGACATATTTTTTATTATTTCTTTTCTTTTTAAATCTAATTCTGACATCCACCACCAATGGAATCATGCAAAGCATGCTTTTACCTTTCAAGGGATCATTAGAAACCAAGAAAGGTCATAAGAGAGACATGTTGGTTTGTAAACTATTTTGAAACTAGGTGTCATTGTGTAACTCAGGTTAGACTCAAACTCACAATCCTACTGCCTCAACCTCTGAAGTACAGGAGTTGTTGATGTATATCATCTCACCCAGGTGTTTGTACACTGTTACGTCAAAATCAGGCAATTGATGTTCAGACACTTCTTTCTACATATCTGGGATGAGTTGCCTCTCAACATAACTGAAGTTTGAGAACATTAAATGATAATAATTACTTGCTTCAGGTCCTTTTATTTTTAAAATAATAAGGGAGAAATAATCTATATAGAATTTCCTACTCTTTTTTAAATGACCTAATCTTTAAATAAGTTCTTTATTCAAATTGCTTTTCTTTTGAAAATATCTATCACACCCCTTATCTCTGCCCATTTTTATCTGCCTGACTTTTAAAAATATGTATTTAATATCTTTAAGTAGTTGTACAAAAGTTTTCATTCAACAGAACAGTCTATTAATAGAATGTCTCATAATGTCACCCCTTTCAACACTTGCTCCCAACCACCCATTCCTTCACTTTTCTTAAATTTTATAGATTATATAGAATTTTTGACTACATTCTACTCCCATTCTGATGTTTAATGGCTTCTCTTTTTTCTGACTTTGTGAATATATATATATATACACATAAATAACACACTACCCTCACCTTTATCTGGAGGCTTCTGCTTTGTTGTCAAATGACCTCCACAGGAGAGATGAAAGCTCTTTGAAGAGCCCATGAAGAGATGCAGACAGCCTCTCCTGACTCAGAACCTCAGCATTCATCATTGAGAAGATCTTTATAAAAACAATGATTTATATTTCAGTTTAAAAGGTTTTGTATTTGGCATCAATCCACCAGACTTCACCATGAACAATGGGTAAAATATTTCATCCAATGTTTGAATGACTGCACAGCTATTTTGGTGGGCATTCCAGAATAAAACAAGGATTCATCTCACAGCAACTTGCCTTTTTTATGTATAGAAACATTTAAACTTAATCATCTTGAAAAGGCTATTTTTCGTTAGCTCTTTGCAAATATCTGATACTTATGAAAATGTATTTCTATGTGTATTCACATGTTTTGACATAACTCATAGACAGGTGTTACAGAGATTTTAAAATGTCAGTGTACATATTTTTTATCTCCACATTTTTCTTTTGTTTCATTTATTTTTCAGAAGGAAAAACTTTTTCACTCTCAGAGCTTCATATATGTATATGTGTGTGTGTGTGTGTGTGTGTGTGTGTGTGTGTACCTCACAAACTTGAAAGAAGAGTCTCACACACACTTTTCTGCTCCAGGTTACTTCAAACTGCTGTTCTCAGATCTCAGCCTCCTGAGTGGCTAGGATTACAGGCGTGAAGCACCAGCACACGCTCATATTTTGTAATTTAAAGAGTCTGACATCAGAGGGTAAGTCATTTGAGAAAGACTAGAACAAGAGCCAGTTTGCTCATGGGCTGGAGACAATGACAGAGACTAGATGAGAGTGAAGAGATTGACACTGGGAGGTCTCTGTGAAAGGAACTTAGGGCTCAAAACCTTACTGAGAGAACACATTAAGGGACTCCAGGTGTATATGAGCTTTCCTAAACAAAGGAAACCTGTTAAGGAAAACTCCAGAAATTAGGATATTTTATAAGAAAGTATCCATCTCATTGTTTTATGGTTCAGATGTAGAAAACTAGAAGTCAGCATCAGAGTTAAGCACAGGGAGCCTGAAGTATCAGTAGTGTTTACACATTCAGATGTATTTTAAGAGACAAATGAATATTTTAACTTAATCTAGAAAAGCAACAAAGTAGACCTGTAGGTTAGGACCAAGAGAACATATAATCATCTTCAGAGACTTTGTTAATTAGAAAACAGTGATAAATTTAGAAGCCCCAGGGGATGGATAGCCTGTTGCCTCAGTGTTTCAGTAGATTAATCCTTAGGTTTAGTGGATAGAGATAAAACTCTTTACAATTTAGGATTGTTTAACTTTTGATATTACAAAACTCAATCGGTATTAATTTACCTACTTTATAGAGAAAGCGACAGAAACCCAAAGAGAGTATGTAAGTTGCCAGTGGCCAAAGATATAGGAAGTTGTAGAAATTGAATGCAGAAATCACACAAATTCACTTTTTAAACTCCAAACAGGTTTGCTTTCACTGAACCACACTCCACTCTCCTGAAATAAACTTGCCTTAAATCCACGATCTCAAGGTGATCTTACCTCAGCTTCCATGCTAGCTTTTTGTATTTCACTTCCCGCATCTCCATATCTGTTTTCTGCTTCTCCTGATAGAGTGAAAAAAATTGTTGGTTTTGTCAAAAGAAAAAAAAAATTGTAGGGAACACCAAAAGAGTGAATCCAGAATACATCCACAAGAAGCCAATGCCTTGAGTATGCAGTGATGGCAAATATTTTACATAGGATAAGTGTTAGTACCTGTTCAATGGGACTAAATCACATTTCTTCCCACCCCCGTGGAGAAAAATGGATCTCAGGTAATAGAACTGCCTTAAGTTGTCAGTGCCCTGAGGTCTGAGACTCAACTGTGATTCAATGGAGCACTGTGTGATGGTGTTTATCTGTTTAGCTCAGTAAGAAACCTATGGATGAGCTATGTTCAAGTTCCTTCTCAGTGATCACAACCACCTTTATTCATGAGGATCTTGTGCTAAAATAGTGTCAAAGAACAGATGTTTGAATGATAGCTACAAAGACGACCATCTCTTTCATATGATTACCCACCTGCAGTCAGGATTGCCGGAAACATTCACTTGGAGTGCCTATTGCATCCTGAACTTGAAGAAATGTATCTGTCATTTTCTTACCAACCCTACTTATCAACTATTTTTTCTAGACTTTCTGAGCACATTGCTAAACCATTATCTACTCCTGCCTTTGCCATGTGTATCTATTTCATCAACATCAAAGAAAGGTGAGAATTATATTTGATTTATACAGTTTCTACACAATATAATCACACTAAGGAAATTGGGTGTTAGCCTTCATGATCAATGGCTGAAAGAGATTTTTCTTACCTGTCAGAATCCCAGGAAAACACACAAATTTGAGGTGCAGTTTAGACTGAATGTGTGTTACTCTTACTTCACTATACAAGTTGAGAGTGTTATGGTACACTATCATTTAGTCAGAGACCATATGTACAAGAGTCATTTCAAGATAGTACAAAAAACTCCAGTTCTTCAGCCAGGCATTAATGAAGGATCAGAACACACTTGACTGCACATATCATTTTCCCTATGTTCAATTAGATGCAGTGTCCATCCTAATGTCACAGCTTTCAAAACTTTCAACCTGGGCTACCTAAGCAAGGCCTTTATCTATTGTTGGCATACTTCATTAGTGATTAAGGGTAATAAATCTCACCAGCTTTCATTTCTATTAAAAATGTTCCAGTTGATATTGCTAACTAGACTACCTTCAACTGTGTCACACACAATATCTCCTCCTATTTCTATAATTTTTATTGTCTTTTCTCATTCTTAAAATGGTTTCTATCATGGTTCTTTATTCCTGATGCTATAATTTTCTGTAGTTATTTTTACAAATTTTATAGAATTTCTAATAATCCATATATAAGATGATAGTCAAGATACATAGCTTCTGGAGAAATACACTTTTAAATTAACAAAAACTTAACTTCTGTGATGATGATGTTTCCAAATTGTCTCAAAAGTCAGTCTTAGCGCCTGTAATTTTCGCCTCCTGCCATCAGCATTTTCTTTTCCAAATGTTAGATGGTGTCATTGCTTGGTAGAATTTAGTGACCACACTGAGACTAGGCTGAAAATGTTTAGTTTTCCAAACTCCAAAGATTAAAAAAATATGCTAAATATGAGTTGTGATTGACATTGAGTGAACTAATTCGTACACTGTAGGTAGGGAGATATGCATCTTAAAGGCGTTCCACTGGCAGTAATCTGTCTATTGTAGCTCTGTTAGCATTAACTATTATCTTTTCAGGGAAAACAGTCTTAAGAAAGCTTTCTAATACCATAGAAACTAGGCTAATTTTTTTCATATATCATTGTCTTCTATGCTACTTATATTGCTATCCAATTCTTGAGGGCAGGGAATAGGAGGGGAGTGAAGGTTGGTCATGGTGGGGGTGGTGTGTGTGTGTGTGTGTGTGTGTGTGTGTGTGTGTGTGTGTGTGTGGTGTATTAATATAAACAACTCTTAAAATGCATAATCAATTTTGTTGTACTGAGTATTGAACATAGGGCCATGTACATTCACCATATCTAGGGGATAAGCACTTTATTTATTTTTTAGATTTTTTTATTAACATACATTATTTGCACGGGAGAATTTCACTATGACATTTCCAAACATGTGGAATATATCCTCATGAAACCTACTCCCTAGATCACTATCTACATCTCTATTCCTGAATAATTTCAATGGATTTCCTTGTTCTATTTTCATATAGTTTATATGCAAATGAAATGCCATATTCACATACATTCAGAATCTCACTTTGACCCCCCAGACATTAGTAGGAATCATGTCTTCACAGAGCCTGTTGTACTTCCCTGGGATTCATCTTATTTTTGATTTAGTAATTGTACCAAGGTTTCCATAATCTTGACACTCATATACTATATCCTAATCAGAAGAGCTGTCTCTTTTCTCCCCATCCCTTGATTCCTTATGCCCTCCTCCACTCATATTTGCAGAGTTTTTATATTATTTACCTTTCATTTTTCCTCACTATCCCCTCCCCATTATCTCCCTTAATAGTCAGAAAGTAATGTTTTGTTTCTATATAAAATATAGAATGTACACGACCTTGAAATCTCTTTACCACAAGTGGTAAAACAATCACTACCAACTTACTGAGCTTATTATCTCAATGTGATTTCTAGTTCTATCCATTTACTTGGCAGTATCACTATTTTACTATTTATGGTTGTACAACATTCCACAGCATATACATACTGTGTTTTCTTCATCTATATATTTTGGGTATCTCAAGCGATTCCATAGTTAGACAATTGTGATCGCCTCCACAATAAACATGGGTATACTTGTGTTTAAAAAAAATGTATATTGGGGCTGAGAGTTTGGCCTAGTGGTAGATTGCTTGCCTAGCATTCACGAAGACCAGGGTTTGATTCCTCAGTAACACATACAAAGAAAAAAAGCCAGAAGAGGTGCTTAGGCTCACGTGGTAGAGCTCTAACCTAAAAAGTACAAGAACAGTGCTCAGGCCTGAGCTCAAGCCAAGGACTGGCAAAATTTGTATATTGATTTGTATTTCTTTAGATATATGTCTAATAGTGATAATGGCAGTTATAAAGTAAAGTAGATGTATTTTCAGTCTTTTTTTGTCAGTCATGAGTTTGAACTCAACCTGGGCACTATCCCTGAACTCTTCAGCTCAATGCTAACACTCTAGAACCTAGTATATTGAGCCACAATGTCACTTCCAGTTTTCTGGTGGCTATTTGGAGATGATCTTTTGTGCCATGAATGGCTCGGAAATAGTTCTCAGATCTCAGCTTCCTGAGTGGATAGTGTTACAGAGATGAGCTACCTGTGCCCAGCGTATTTTCAGTCTTTTGAGATGCTCCATACTGATTTTTTATGGTGGTTATACTAATTTATCCTCCTTCAATAGTTTAATAGTTTATGCAGGTTACTTTTCCCCCCACATCCTCACCACCATTACTTGTGGCTCATTACCTTTATGTTGGCCATTCTGAGTGGAGAGATACAGAATCTTAGTCCAGTTTTGATTTGCATTTTCTTTATGTCTGTGGATGTTGAACATTTTTCAGTGTGGACCTTTTAGCTACAGTTGCACGTGTTCAGTGAACTCTCTTGTTAATTTATCTTGCCCATTTTATAAATGCATTATTTTGGTTTTTTTTAGCATTTTGTACATTATATATCTGTATAAACATATACAGATTATGTACATTATATGTTTATGATTCACAGAACTGGTGAAGATGTTCTTCCATTCTATAAATTGTCTCTTGATTTCTTTGAACCCCAAGGATTCAGGTCAGTTAATCTTGTGTAGCTACAGGTCTGGGCAAATAGCAACCAAACTATTGCAGCAGAGTTAGTGGATCTACACAATCTTCCATTAATCTGCTACAGTTAGGATTCCAAGGGAATCCAAATAAGCTATCTAGTGCTCTTTGTTGGAAGTTCTGTGGGGAAGAAGTGTGAGAGCATTTGTTCAGAAAGTTAGATTGACAAGAGAGAATGCTATTCAGTGATGCAATTTCAGTTGCCATCTTGCAGGCTTCCTGATATGTCTTCATAAGTAACTTAACCACTGCTTGATGCAACAAAATATTTGATAAAATAAGCTTAAAGAGAAGAATAATTTGGTTTGGTCACACTTTCAAAGGTTGAAGAATATAACCAATTGGATCTATGGTGTCACTGTCAATCTTGAGAGAAACAGTTGGAGAAGGAAGCTCATTCACTTCATGGCTTATACCAGAGAGCAGAAAAAGCTCATGGCCTTCTGTTCAGACCACACAACCAAAGAACTACAAACTACGAAAAGGAATTCCTTCTTAAAGTTTCCTGGTTCCTCTCCAAATTGTCAAACTAAGGATGAATCGTTTAGTTTGCTGTACCTTCAGGGACATCCCAGATCCAAACTAGAGCAAGTAACTATGTCTCTGGTTTTAGATTTTATTTCCTGTAAAGGGAGAACTCTTATTTAATATATTTTTATATTTTTTTGTCAAGGTGATGTTCAGAGATGTTAGAGTTATATAAGTCAAGTTGATGTACAAAGAGGTTAGAATTATATAAGTCAGGTCATGAGTGCATTTCTTTTTGAACAGTTGTCACAGTTTCCCTTGTTTCCACCCCTCCCACACACTCCAATCTCCCCCCGCACCCGGAAGTTGTAGAGTTCGTTTCCAATGTAGTGTCTTATGAAGATAACTGCGGCATTTTTTTTCATCCCTTTCCCCATCATTCCTGTGCTCCAAGGGGAGCTTTTGTATTAGACAAAAATTCTTTTTTTTTAATTTAATTCATTTTTTATTGGCGGGGTAATGTATAGAGGGGTTACAGTTACATTTGCCAGATTGTAGCTATATTACTTCTCACACATTGATATCCTTTCTCATGTTTTTTTTCCCCATTTCCCTCCCCCATCCCCTCCTCACCATCTTCTTTTTCCCCCTTCCCTTTTCTATTTCAAATAAATAAACATATATACAATATACCAGGTAACAAAATCAGATACAGTAACAATATGAGATTAATCAAAGGGCAACAAAAGAGAAGAGAAATAACATAGTACATTAAGAATAACGATTACACAAGATAAAGCTCTTGTTTCCATATCCTGGATATCCTTTCATTTAGTGTCATCCTGTATGACCTTGTGTACCTAGGTTTTGAGCTATTGTAATCCTCTGTTAGGAGAATCCTAAATGTGTACTAATTATTGCAAATGAGGGAAACCATTGAGCCTATGTTCCTTTTGGGTCTGGCTTACTTCACTTAATGTGATTTTTTTCCAAGACTTTCCATTTCCTTACAAATGGAGTGATGTCATTCTTTCTGATGGCAACATAGGATTCCATTGTGTATAAGTATCACATCTTGATCCAATCATCTACTGAGTGGCATCTGGGTTGATTTCAAATCTTTGCTATTGTAAATAGTGCAGCAGTGAACATCGTTGTGCTAGTGGCTTTAGTATGTCCTTGTTTATGGACATTTGGGTATGTGCCAAGGAGTGGAATTACTGCATCGGGGGTAGACAAAATTCTTAAATGAACTGATACAGGTTATAGGAAATGTAAAATGTCATATTTAGGAGACCTGCTAGAGTATGAATTGCAAAAAGTATATACTTTCTTTGCCCTTTCCTGATTTATTATTTTCCCCATATTTTAGAAGGATGCCATATTTTTATACTATATTTTTTGGAATTATTAAAAGTTATCATCTGCCGTGGCTGTTTTTCATTGAGTAGACTTAAAACTCCATTTTTAAAATGAGTATAATAAGACTCAAGTTTAACACAACTTAAGAGGATACATCACATTCTTGGGAAAGGTGTTGTTGGAGGGAAAATCTGGTGATGATTCTAGAGGTAGGATGAGAAGAAAAAAGAAGCATGAGGTTTGAAACAATACTTACTTCATTGATTATTAAGAGCTGTGATTCTGGAAACCCAAAAATAGGGGTACTTTCAGTGAAGCAGAGGGCATTCTTTTCCTTCAACTACTATGGCTCCAACTGAAATCTAAACAAGTAATCACACAGCTAGAACAAAGAGCAAACAGGATCCAATATGTGGTAAATCCCCAGTCATTAGCTATAACACACAACAGCAGTAACAAAACATGAAAGCCTTAACTCATTGGTTTTGAAATATCCCATAGACTGAAAAAATTGCCTTGGATTCTGAGATAAAGTAGAAGAGATAATGAAATTCCTGATACTGAATGGGGGATAGATTGAACAATTGGTTTCAAAGAGAAAATATGAGTGATCTAAATATCCTTAAATGTATGGAAAAATGTATGCCCCTGCTTTTAAGTAACCTTTTCATTGTACCTTTTCCAGTAAATATCTAGTCTTTGGGTGTGTCATCAAAATGTAAGGGATAGTACTAAGTAATGTGTTATAATCCTGTAATATTCTGTGATGCTTTCTTTCATTCTTTCTGAAGGGACTGGGGGTGGGACTAAACTGACATTGTAAAAAGCCTTCTATTTTGCAATTGTTCTGTTAGCACCTTCCTAACTCAAGCCTATGGTTATTTCTCTGTGTATTACAGTTATTTGAAACATTTTAGAAATATCAGTAAAATAGAAACACCATAGACTTTCAAGACTGACTATATTTTACCTCATACTGTGCTCAGCACCTAGCACTTTTGGGTAATTGATGGGGTGTCAAGTTTTGCGCTTTTATTTTTTAAGAGCTGTTGGCACTTTTCACAACTCATGTAGGAAGCTGTGAGAACCTTTAAGCCAGTGACAGCATAAGACCTTAATGAATTTTATATATAAATTTAGGACACTTCTTTTTTCTCAGACTCAGTGGACTGTCCAGTAGAATTGCATCAATAGATAAGTCATTTGTAAATGTCTGTTTATTCAGTGATCTCTTCCCCCTATCTGGACTCATTGTGCTTATTGCTTGCACTGTTCATTAGGTAAAAAATAAATCATCCTAAGTTCCCTGGATGTTCCCTAGGATATGCTATTATGAAACTTTGATTGCTTTTCTCTGAATAGAACCATTTCTATGAAAAAGCCAAATGTCTGAATCAAAAGAATAAATTTGCAAAGAAAAAATAATTCAGGGTATTGCCTTCTGCAACAACCACCATGGCAGAATTGTTACAAGAGGAAGCCAAATTTGGGCAGTAGAAAACCATTCAATATTAGTGCAATCATTGCCTTTACCCTACCTGTCCAGTGTGCTGCATCTCTTCAGCCATCTCATCTTCTACCTAGCAATAACTGTTTCTGCTAGGATATATTTCATGGATGCTTCTTCCTTCTCATTTCACGGTCTCATAGTGATTCTAAGCCAAAACTATACAGTAAATTATTGTTCAGCTGAGCAGAAAGACGTAGTAATCTGGACTTATTCTTGACTTTTGAATTCAAAACCAGAGCTGTATCTCCTATTGTATTAGTTATTATTTTTCTCATATGTTGCAGCAGTAACAGGATGGTAGAGTGAGATATAAAATTGGCCAAAACCCATGAAAATCAGCTAGACATATGCTTCTTTAATTCTAATTAATACTTCAGAGAATCTATCCTAAACTGGGTTCATAAAAAATATATCCTAAATGTTGGTTTTTTTTGCATTATGATGCTTTAGTAAGCATCTCATTTTATTCTCACAGCCCCACTACACATCACTTAAGGAGCATAATATAAAAGGTAAGCCACAGGTAGTATAGCATCTCAAAAGAAACCTCTAAATTATCTTTGTTCAGACAATAGAACTTTGGGTTAATTTGTAAATTCTGTGAAAATGGATATGAACTTCAGTATGAAGCTCACTTTTTTATTTTAATTACTAATGATATGCAGAAGTGAAAAATTAAAAATGAAGTTATTTGAGGGGATGAATTTTCTACAAGTTAGATACCTGTGAAATTGAATGGTAATAGAATCAATAGTGGAAACATAGTATTTACAAAGTGAAAAGTAAAAAATTATTTCAGGAGCATAGAGTCTCTTTTAATTTAATTTTAATTTTTTTATTTTTGAGGTAATATATAAAGAGGTTACAGTTACATTTGCCAGATAGTAGCTGCATTACTTCTCACACATTGATACGCTTTGTCATGTTTTTGTCCATATTTCCCTCTTCTTACCCCCTCCCAATCATCTTGTTTTTCCACCATCCCTTTTCCTATTTCAAATAAATAAGTACGTGGTATAATACAATATACCAGATAACAGAGTCAGATACAGTAACAATGTGAGATTAACCAAAGGGCAACAAAGGAGAAAAATAATAGTACATTAAGAATAACAATCACACAAGATAAAGCTCTTGTTTCCATACCTTTAATCATTTAATCTCATCCTATATGACCTTATGTACCTAGGTTTTGCGCTATTGTAATCTGCTGCTAGAAGAGTCCAAGGTTTGTACTAATTATTACAAATGAGGAAAACCATATGATTTTTTCCAAGTCTTTCCATTTCCATACAAATGGGGCGATGTCATTTTTTTCTGAGGGGTGCACAGTATTCCATTATGTATAAGTACCACATCTTCTTGATCCAATCATCTACTGAGGAGCATCTGGGTTGGTTCCATATCTTTGCTATGGTAAATGATGCTGCAATGAACATTGTTGTGCTAGTAGCTTTAGTATGTCCTTGTTTCTGGATGTTTGGGTCAATGCCAAGGAGTGGAATTGCTGGGTCATAGGGGAGCTCTATGTTTAGTCTTTTGAGGAATTAGCATACTGCTTTCCATAGTGGTTGAGCGAGTTTACACTCCCACCAACAGTGTAGTAAGGATCCCTCCTGGTCTCATCCCCTCCAGCATCTGTTGTTATTAGATTTCTTGATTGTGGCCATTCTAACTGGAGTGAGGTGGAATCATAGAGTTGTTTTGATTTGCATTTCTTTTATGGCCAGATATGTCGAGCATTTCTTCATGTGTCTGTAGGCCATTCTTATTTCCTCTTCAGAGAAGTTTCTCTTTAAGTCTTAGGCCCATCTTTTAATGTCCATCCTAAATGTTCTTTGTCCATTCTGTACCCTCTTTAATTCACAACCTTTTTCTTCAGCTTCCTTTCCAAATTAAGTATCATTAGCAAGTGGCCTGTTTTGTCTGTCTCCAGTCTTATGATCCATGAACTACTAAAATCCTTTTCCCACTATTTTTGCCTGAGTATATCTCAATTTACGATAACTGTGGCTGTAAGGAACCACCATTAGGCCACTGTAAGTAGGAGGAAGAGTCTTTTAATAAAACCCAGAAGGAGAAGCATACAGTAACCATCACAGAAAAATATTCATTTTAGGATCATGTCAGACAAAATTGACCTCACAGTGGGGAAATTAAAAATTAAGCCCCCCTTCTATCATTTTGGTAATGTTCCCCCTTCAGAGAAATTCATTTAGATCCAATCACCAAGTAGCAAATACAGATCAGCTTTTTAGGCAAAAAGCAATTGAAGGCAGGTGGTAATAATGGTTATGAGACAAGAAGACAATGGACATATTCAACCTGAATATTCCATTACATGCAGACCTCAAAGAAAAAAACAGTACCTTTATAATTTTCCCAAGCAGTGACTTACTTTTATTTCTATGTCAGTTCTTCTATTGGTCTGTTTCACCTGGATCTCATAATAGTCTCACTAATCTTTCAATGAACTTTGGCTTTTATTTGTTAATTGTTGTTTTTACATGATAGTTTTGCAGTTTATTACATTTTGATCACATCCTTTTTATGACCCTCACAGGAAATAACTCTCATATACTTCTTGACTAAATCAAAATCCTCATCAAGACAGTTTTTGTTCTAAATTGATTTTATGGTTTCTTTCTTTTTCCTCACAGGCTAAACTTCAAGTATACATATTTTTTTAAAAAATTCTAGTCCCAGACAGGTTTTTCCAGCCTCGCCTTTTCCTTTCCCGTGCTACATTCTGTGTTTACTATAGACTTCCCTGAGCATGTTCATTTCACCAAAATAGGAATGGATATCTTGAGTTTCTTTTGACCTCCTCCCTGTCCAACGCTCCTTGTGGAGTAATGCATCAGCAGGAACGGCAATTCACATATCCTCGTATCATCAAAATATATCGTAGAACCTCACACAGGAACATCACCTACATTATTTGCTCAGTGGATAATAAGCATCTGTCTTTATATGCCATTCTTTAGTTCATGCCTGAACAGCATTCCTCATGTGGATTATCATACATTTTTATATTGTTTAAAAAATAGACTGAGCCCTGGACTCCCATAAAGACTCCTCATGGGAATCCCATGAGGTATATAGTCTATAAGCATCTCAACTACTTTGAGAATGATATTATTTCATGATCAACATGTATCTTGTGCATGGAGAAATAGACTTTGTGCAATAGCTTCTGAGCTGATTGACAGAAAATTTAGTCTTATGGAGTTTCTGGTTATTTAAACTGTACCTTTCATTTCCTCCTCCTACAAATCAACTCACCTCACCAAGAAAATAATATCCTGCTCCATATTGGACTCAAGACAGCCACCTTTTAGACCCTATTTGATGACTCCATTACCACTTTTTTAATCTGCCTCAGTTCCTGCCCTTTGTCTTTTTTTTTGTCAGTCCTGGGGTTTGAACTCAAGGCCTTAGCACTATCCTTAGGCTTTTTCTCTACTACTTAAATCACAGCACCACAGCACTACTTCCTGCTTTTTCTGTGTATGTGGTTCCAAGGAATCAAACCTGGGTATTCGTGCATGCTGGGCAAGCACTCTACCACTAGGCCAAACTCCTGGCCCCTGCCCCCTTATCTTTTATAATCCTATTTCTTATGCCAAAACATTGAAATATAATTTTCCTTTTGTTTGGTTAAAACAATCCTTGGTGGCCATAAAAGCAACATCCCAAAGCATACAGTGGAAAACTATCGTCTTCTTCACATTAAATACAGATATCCTATTTTCAAAAAGTCAAGAGAGGGAGCACTCATTCTTTCTAAGACAACGAATAAATGAATATTTTAGAAATATTTCATATAGGGCCGGGAGTTTGGCCTAGTGGTAGCGTGCTTGCCTAGCATGCATGAAGACCGGGGTTCGATTTCTGGGTACCACATACACAGGAAAAAGCCGGAAATGGTGCTGAGGCTCAAGTGGTAGAGCTCTAGCCTTGAGAAAGTCCAAGGACAGTGCTCAGGCCCTGAGCTCAAGCCCAACACTGGCAAAAAAAAATTCATATCGAATCAGCTTAGAAGTTTGTAATTTAGTACTGATAATTTTACTTACGGTTGGTTATGAATGTTGAGCATCCATTGATTATCCTCTAAATTGATTACTCTGTATAGACACGCTTAAAACTCACCAGCCAAACTGTAGACTTCATCTGAATAAAACTCAGTAAGACCAATGAGGAGTGCTCATTTAAGTCTTCTAAACTTTGAAAAGACACAAGTTTATATGAAAATACTTCTGAAATTGTACTCAATGAACAGATGATTCTTTAATTGATAGCAGTTAATACTTCACACCCTTTTGAATGCAAATCCTATAAAACATGTGACTTGAAAAGTTACTGGGCTTTGGTATATAGAAAGTAGACTTTTTAAATTAGGTCAGTATTTTAACAACTTCACTAAATGTTGAAACTGACTGTGGATTTACTATTTAAAAGAAAACTGGAAGTTACACATCTCCTTTTTTCCCCTCTTTATCCCTTCTCTGCACATCTTTCACTTACCAAAAATGTACAAGTCCAAGAACTCTTATTTATATTGCTCCAAGCATTGGGTAATTATTTGGGCCAGTTTTGTTCATGAGGGAGTTAAACAATACTCAAGGCAGTGGCATGAGCTCCAGTTAGTGTAGAAGACTAGGGAATGTTTCTCATTATTTAAAAATAGTTGATGTGTTTCTCTTCTCATTTCCAGACTAATTTGAACATGTATCAATTAGGAAATTCCCATAGGGAGAGCAGTGAAGGTCTCAATTGAACAGAACTATTGCCCTAGTTCTTTATATTTTTATAGGCCAGTTGTAGAGTGCCAGGCTCTTTGGATATGTTATAGGCAGCAATGCACTAAAAAATAAATTTCTTAACTGGATTGCAAATGGAAATTTCTTGCATTTGTTTTTGGCCAGAACAAAAAGTGTATGATCCAAACCATCCCTCATTTCTTTCTCCATCGAAAACACAGTAAATGATCTTTCATATCTGTCAGTTGTATATCCACAGAATCAAACAAACTTGGACCAAATATATTTTCAACTGCATTTGTACTTAACAGGTATTTTTCTTTCCTAAATGATTGCATAAGCAATAAATTTAATAAATATTCATATATCTTTTTAATTGTGTGACATTATAAGCACCTAGGCATGGTTGATCATACTTACAAACAAAACTACTTGAGAAGTTAAGTTAGGAGGATCATAATCTGAGGGGAGCCTGAGGTGTGAAAAACAAATGAAAAGCAAAAGGACTTGTTCAAGGACTAGAGTGAGAGTACTTAGCAAGCATGAGTCTGAGTTTAGTCCCCAGTACTACCAAAAATTAAAAAGGGGGAGGGAAAGAGGAGAAACCAAACTCAAGAAGAAGATGATTAAAATTGTAAGTAATGTAGTAGATAGGTATAAAGAACTTGGGCATCCATGAATTTCAGTGTCTAAGAAAGATTTTTGAACCAATCTCCAGTTGATGTTGGTAACAGCCATAGCTCCCACATCTTCATCATTTATAGAATACACTGGACACAGCAAATGGTAATCTATATTCAGAGAATATCAGGAAAACTCATTTTGTTACTAGCTACAGCTCCAATGTAAGGGAATATTTTACTGAATGTTTTTCCGCATTGCTTCACTTGCTGAAATTGTGAAACTCACAGAAGAAAAGTGGTAGAGGCAGAGGATTTAAACATAGGTTTACACTTAATAAAACTTAATTATGAATAATGGAAACCAATGTATGAGAATTTGAATTTTCTAAATTATAGGATATGATGCTATTAATATTGTCAGTACATTATAAGACACACCTGGATTTGCTTTGGAGAATAGATACACATAGACTGAGAATTTAACAAAGAAGTGACAAAAAAGAAGACCAAATAATGCTTGATTGATATACTTTTTAAAGAAACCAAAAATGTCAGTCTTTTTATTATCTTGTAATTTTCTTTATTCTCTCATCATTGTAATTCATTTCTTTTAACTAATTTTTAATTTTGTTTGGTTCTGTTTCTTTAAGATTTTGGAACAGTGATAGGTTTAGGTTGTTCATTTGATATCGTTTTGCATTGTTTTGTTGCCAGTCCTTCAAGTTGAATTCAGGGCCTGAGCGCTGTTCTTGGGCTTTCTCAAAGCTAGAGCTCTACCATTTGAGACACAGCACCACTTCCAGCTTTTTTCTATGTATGTGATACTGAGGAATTGAACATGGGTCTTTGTGCATGCTAAGTAAGCACTCTACCACAAGGCCAAACTCTCATCCCAACCTTTTTGCATTTTTAATGTAGACATTGGTTGACACAATCTTTCCTCTTACTCCATGTTTTTTAATGTGTTTCCTTTTTTATGTTTCAAGACATTTTTTTATTCATACGTCAAACTTCCCATATCAATTGTTTGTAGAGTTCACATGAGTCTGCAT